>NC_058375.1:89780000-90080000 GCF_018350175.1 Felis catus | reverse complement strand
TACTCTATTGCTTAAATTATCCATTTCACTTGAGAAAATATCTTTGTGTTTACAACATGTGTTTTTGGATTTGTTTTCCTTCAAACAGTTTCATTTCTGAGAAGCTTACAGTACTTGCAGCTTTTCTGTTAAAAGTGTATATAAAAGCAAAATTTGCTGGAACATAAAATCTATTATTAAATTGAGTGTATATTTTGTAAAAGTTTCAATTTATACAAATATACATACACATCCATGAGTAGCAGAAAAGTATAACGGAAAACTAACATATAGATTGCTTCTGGATAGTTTTTATTATTTTCTTCATGCTATTCTGTGTTTTTAGTTTTTAGTTTTTTAATTAATTTATTTATTTTGAGAGAGAGAGAGAGAAAGAGAGAGAGGGAGAGCATGTGTGCACAAAGGGTGGAAGGAGAGGGAGGGAGAGAATTCTAAGCAGGCTCTGTGCTGTGAGCCTGATATGGGGCTTGATCTCACTAACATGAGACCATGACCTGAGCAGAAACAGCTGGATACTTAACCGAATGAGCCACGCAGGCACCCCTGCTATTTTTTGTTTTTAATACATGCACAATGAGTGTCATAGTTTTATAACTAATCAGTAGATAAAAACTTATTTTTATGAAGGCATACTTAATACCAAGAGGTTAATGATTATGTGTAATCAAAGTGTATAGTTTGATGAATTTTAACAAGTACATACACTCATGAGACCATGACCACAATCAGGTTAAAAATATTTTCATCATTCCCAGAAGTTCCCAGTGTGGCCCTTGCAGTGAATCCCTTTTTCCATCGCTGGCTCCTAGATCTGTTATATATTATGAGGAATTGGCTCTTGTGATTATTGAGGGTGGGAAATCCCATGATCTGTAAACTGGAGATCCAGAAAATCCAGTGGTGTAATTCAGTCTCAGTCTGAAGGACCTGAGAGCCAGGTTAGCTGATGGTGTAAATACCAGTCAAAGGGATGAAAAAGGAAAGAGGTTCCAGCTCAATTAGTGAGGCAGAGAAAAAAGGGGTGAATTCTTCATTCCTCTGCCTTTTGTTCTAGTCAGACTGTCAAGGGATTGAATGATGCTCACATTGGGGCAGGCTATTTCTTTACCGAGTCCATCAACTCAAATGTTAATCTCGCCCAGAAGCATCCACTCAAACACACCCAAAATTGTTTAATCTGGACATCCAAAGCCCAGTCAAGTTGACACATAAAAATGTCTACCACGTTTCTCATTTTCACTGTATTTTTTTTTAATTTTTTTTCAACGTTTATTTATTTTTGGGACAGAGAGAGACAGAGCATGAACAGGGGAGGGGCAGAGAGAGAGGGAGACACAGAATCGGAAACAGGCTCCAGGCTCTGAGCCATCAGCCCAGAGCCTGACGTGGGGCTCGAACTCAGGGACCGTGAGATCGTGACCTGGCTGAAGTCGGACGCTTAACCGACTGCGCCACCCAGGCACCCCTCATTTTCACTGTTTTTATTTCACTAATTGTTGAACTGTTTACACTCTCCAACTTATTTTCCTCCCTTAGGAAGAAGTATTTTCAAACCCTAATATTTTCAACCTCCATAAGCTAGAGACTATCTTTGCAAGGTACCTAAGGATGATGTGGACAGAGTGGCAGATTGGAAACTATGGAGCAGTTCAACAGCAGGGACTCCTCACTAAGACTGCTGTTGCTGAGACCAACTTGTCAGCAGCAAAGAACATAATCGAGTCCCAAATATGGTACTTTCTCCTTCAGGGAGACCACCAACACCGGGTATCAAGTCAGTTCATCACAACCCTTTCACTTTAGGCATCAACAATTCATCCTTACTGGAAATATACCTACTGCAGATGGTGACGTGCCTTTCCTGCAGGCAGTGGCTTTGACAGCACCACAATCCTAGGGCTTCACGACATGTTTTGCTTACTGACATGAAATAATGCACAGTCTTGTCTCAGACAAAGAAACACATTCTACAGTGAAGGAGGTGTGACAATAAACACATAGCCATGAGATCCACTACAGTATACTGCATAATCTAGTAGCAGATGACCTGATGGAAATTTGGAATTGCTTACAGAAGGGCTGGTGCTAGCCTGGGTTGTTATGCTTTCTTCCAGGAAGGTATATAGTATATTTATTGAACCAAAGACCAGCATATGTTGCTGTATCTCCAAATGCCAGAATAGATGGGTCTAGAAAACAGAAAGCTATAACTGACCTCTCCCACCATTAGTTCCAGTAACTGTCCTGTGGAATTTGTCCTTCCTGTAATGCTGGACAATTGGTGCTAGATCCCAGGAGCAGAACGCTTCCACCAGTGGGTAGAGTAAGGATTACTAAACCTAATACCACTGTGACCAGGGTATTTTGGGATTCTCGTGCCAGTAGACTCTAGATGCCTAAATAAATCACTCTACTGGAAGATGTTATTGGTTCTGATAATATTGAGGGGATAGGGCTGTTGCCACATAATGTTATCAAGGCATAAAAGATCTAAAAGTCACACAGAAGTCTTTTGATACTTCCATTCCTGGTGATAAAGTGAACAGAGAGTTGCAGTAACTATAGTCTGACAAGAAGAAAAGCAAGGGTTCAGACCACTCTATAATTAGGGTTGGTGTTACACTACCAGGCAGGCTGCCTGCCTCACCTGAGGGCTTGACACGGGTAAAGAAACTTTAGAAAGTGTGGTGAAGGACACAGATAATGGACTGTCACCTTGGAACAAGCTAAAGCAGTGGTGAAGTAGTTTGTTTCACTAACCACCCTATCACTCCTTTTTAGAGATGATAGGTGAACACCATGATGAAGAGGGAGTGCCAGAGTAGACTTCAAGAAGCAAGAAGGGGAGTGTCCTGTGGAGGAAAGACTTGAGACCTACAGACCAACTAGCCTTCCTATTTGTTCCTGGAGGTCCAAAGGAACATGACTTTTTGAAGTATTAAGACTTTCATGTATCTGGCTCAGTTATTCCGCACTATATTAAGGTCAGTGCTATTCTTTGGTGATTTTTTTTTCTGATATATTGCCACTTGCTCTTTTGTGAGCCCTCACTAAGAAGAGGTATATGGACACAATAGACAAAAACTTCCTAGCAACTTGTTTGCAATCTATTACATCCACATTTTTCTTGCATATTTAACACTTTCTTCAATTCTGATATAGAAGAACATGCAGAACTTAGCAATAAAAAGCTAGTCCTGATATCTGGGTGTATGTACTACTTTCAGCTCATTAAGGCAGACATAAATGAGCCTAAATAATGAGGCTATTCTTTCTGTTAGTGAATCTATTGATCTTCCTACAAAAAATGAAGTTATGTTATTGTCAAATTAATAAAAGAAAAATTTTAAATTTATTTTTCCTATAATTTTGAATGATCTATACAGTAGTGAAAATTTAGGGCATTACTGTCAATTATCAGAGTTGACATCCTCTCACATAAGGATTTCATGAGGTTTTTAAGGCATGAGATTATATATGCATGAGAAAGTGTGACTGGAAGCCATCAGGAATTATATACAATATCCGAAAAATAATGAGAAATGCATTTATTAGTTCAGAAATCCAGTTTATGAAACTTACTGAACAAAGTGTTTTGACAGGCAGTAGAAATTATAGGTAGAGAATTAATAGCGTTTCCAAATTTAGCCAGAACACAATGACTTTCTTTAATATCTTATTAATATATTCCAGCATTTTGAGACCAATGTATAGGGAAAAGAATATATATTTTATTTGAATTAGTAGGACAGTTTGGCATTAATTTAATGTCAGGAGTATACACAACTTCCTACAATATGATTTAAGGAAGATTTTCCATTAACCTACTGAACTGAAATTATCAACTTGAAATTTTCTAATGATGAAGTTACTATAGGCTTTTAATAATTGGAAAAAAAGGGGGGAAAGAGCATCAGGAATGAAGTCAGTAACTAACTGAAAATTTATAGAACTGTTCACAATAAATGCATACCAGCCATCTCCTTCCCAATTTTTATGCTTCTGTTTTAAGGAGAGAATGTGTCCTTGTATCAATGATTAATCCTTTCCAAGTATCTGAATCACAGAAACTCTTGCCTTCTCAGTAATCTTTCACTATCAAATATTGTCTATTTCTGTTGTATATTCTTACTCCTCTACAATATCCAATAAAAGAGCATTAAAATCTTTCTTTGGAAGACACAGCTCATTATAGTTACTGTCCTATTCTCTCCTTCCCCATCATATCCGTTTTAATGGGTCCTTTCTTCACTACCCCAGCCACTGCAATGTAGAGTTGTTACTATCACTTTGATAACACTGTTCTAACTAACTCAATTCATTTCAGCAAATACATATTATATGTTTACTCTCTGGCAGACATTGTGACTAGGCTGGGGAATGCAACTATAAATAAGACAGCAAAGGCCATTGTTCCTCTAGTAAAGTATAGAGAGTAAGTAAAGAAACACTTCAGTGTTTTAATATATTTTGAAACAATGATAAAATTTTAAAGAAAAGTAATTTGCTGTAGAGTGGTGTTGCCTGCCTAAAACATTAAGAGAAGTGTTTTGTGTATTTGCTTGTTTTTTAACAGATGATAAGCTGAGATATCTAAAGCCAATTACATCTGAAAAAGAAACATTCCTGGAAGAGGCACAGCATGACCAAAACCCTAAGGTGACAAGAAATTTGTGGTATTCTTGAACATTTTTTTTCTTTTGAAAAAAGGCCCACAGGAACAGTCTAGTGAGTAAGAAAAACAGTGCAAGGGAAGGGATTGTAATGGTAGTCTAGATGTTTTAGATCAGGATCTAAATTATGAAAGCCTTAAAATCCATGGTAGAAAGATAGGGTTTTATGAGAATTGTAAAGAAAAGTCCCAGGAAATTTTTAAATAGGTAATAGATACCATGCGATTTTATCTTCTAAGATGATGAATGGAATGAAAGGGTACAGGGGGCAAGGGTGAGAACAGAGCCAGGTGGAATGGTCTAGGTAAGAGGCAATGGTAGCTTGAACTAGAATGGTGGTATGCTAGGTCAGATGAAAGGGAGACGTGCAAATATATTTTGAAGGTAGAAGGGCCAGGATTTGTTAAAGCACAAGGACTTGGAAGTAGATAAAGTTCCGATCAACAGTACACCCAAATTTCTGACTTTAATAAGTGAGTATATGATGACAAATGGGTGGAAGCAACTCAGGTGATATGTGAACATGGGGCTAGGGAGGAAAGAAGCCAAGAATTTTGACAAATGACCTCAAACAAATAAATCAGATGGATATTTGTGAAGTTTCCTTTTTCACTTGACCTCACAGTTACTTGAGCCAGTTTATGATGCCCTCTTACAAACACATTCTTCCTTTAGACTTTCAGAAATACCATACTATTCTTTACTTTTCTTCCTGTCAGACTGCCGATTACTGGTTTTGTTTTCAAAGAAAACTCTTTGTTTCTAAGAGCTCTATAGTCGAAGTTTCACAACATTCTGTTCCAGAACTTAGTTTATTTCTTATACTCTTTGCTTAAATGATGTAGTCTATATTGCTCTTCTACAGTTTGCATGTGGACAGATCCCATATGTATATCCCTCAGACCTCCATTTTGAACCACAGACTCAAATTTCCAACTCTCTCAATAGCCTTATTTTGATATCTCAGAGCCTTCAATGTCAATATGTTCAGAACAGATAATAATCTTCCCTTACCTAAAATAAATCATCACACTTCTAGTTGTTTATGTTAGAAACCTAGACATTATCTTTTTTTTTATGTTTATTCATTTTTGAAAGACAGAGAGATAGAGCACACACAGTGGTGGGCGGACAGAGAGGGAGACACAGAATCCAAAGCAGGCTCCAGGCTCTGAGCTGTCAGCACAGAGCCCGATGCAGGGCCCAAACTCATAAACCACAAGATCATGACCTCAGCCGGTCAGACGTTCAACTGACTGAGCTACCCAGGCACCCCTAGATGTTATCTTTTATTTCTTTGTCTTCCAGATCATTCTCCTAATCACATCAAACTGATTTATTAAAAAAAATGCTCTTTGCTAAATCATATGTCATGAATGGTAACTTCAGTGACAAATAAAAAGAACACGGAACCTGTAGTCATGGGCTTTATGAACTAGTGAAGGATAGTATGTGAAAAAAGTGACAACAAAAAGAATATTTTTACAAGTTTTTGAAATTTTATTACAAAGTTATCTAATTTAGAGAGATTCGCATTCGCATCTCTGAGGAAGTGCTGCTACTTTTATTTCCCATTTTTTTTTCATCAATCCACGTCTTCCCATATTCATTGGGTAAGTCACCCTCTTCTCGGATTTTTCTACACTCTAAATGTTCTTCCTATATCCCTGCTTGTCTCCCTATATTCTAATTTATACTCATAAAACAACATTACAAAAACAATAAAAACCTCACCAATATAAAATGTCAAAATCTGATATTTGATTATATCTTCACTGCCCTCTCAAACTATAGACTACCCCTGTCCAAAATATATGTGCTCAGGCCACTGGACTTTATCTTATTGCAATCATTACAACTGCAATTCAATCATTATTTATGTAGTTATTGGTTAGTGCCAATATGCTCTGATATGTCATAAACACAAATAAGGTAGAAAATGTAATTGTCATTATTTGTATCTCCTGTATTTGGAATACAGACAAGCTATACCAACAAGCTCAATAAAGGGTCATAAAATGAATGGATGTCTCACATTTAGAGTAATCTACAACTGGATTCAGTGCAGTGATAAAATATGCACCAATTGATTACAACACATTCAATATATTTATCAAAATTGATTTATTGTACCATTTAAGTAAGTACATGGGTAATTATAATTTAGTATTATGCAATATATTACTGGAAGATCCCTAATGTGAGACAAAGTGTAAATCAGTTATTCTTTAACTTAGTCTAATTAAATTTTGCAAACATTACTAAAATTTCAAATCAATATGTGATAGTCAGTAGTGGTGTTATTTCCACATTACTATTTAAATATTTCTTTTGATATAGGAGTCATTTATTTGCTCTAATTTTGTGATAATGACCATTGTTCCATAGTTAAAGAAAAGTGGGTTGATGAAATTTGGTAACTATTACTTTTAGGTACTAGAAAACACTAATGTTCATCCTTTAGTTTACATAAGGTTTCATTCTTTCTTTTAGATAATGATTTGAATATATTATAGATTTATTCATTATCCTCACTACATATCTCTTATAATACACAGTAACATTCTGAAGGCTAGATATGTGTTGACTCTTGATGACGTGAAAGGAATTCTAAAAATTGTCATAAAATGCAAATGCAAAAAGATGCAGTATTCATGAAATAATATAATATAAAGAACTACTTTCTTTGTCTAAATTACTGTGCTTCTAAAATCCTATCATAATTAAGTCTGATATCTTATTAGGTTTTATGTCAGAAAATATAAATTTTAACATAAAAAATTGGAGCTATGTAATATAGTAACTCCTAGTGCTATTCCATGGATTAATTGTAGGTTGGTTATATGAAAATCATTTGTGAAATTTTATAAAAAATATATATTAACATGCCCCCACTCCTAGAGATTCTAATTAACAAGGTGAGAAGAGAGCCAACATTTTCCTTTCTTAATTTTATAAATCTCCCAAAGGGATTCTCAAGGGCACTGAGCTCATCCATGTTTCGGAATCAATAATGCCATTTAGAGGTCACAAACTGGCTGCCAGTGGGCTGAATCTAACTCACAGAAATGATTTCCCTGGCCTATGGAGCATTTGCAACTGTTAGAAATTAACATAAATTTTTCACATTTGCAGCTTCTCTTGAAAAAAAGAAAAATCTGACAAAAGAGAATCTACGTTATTGAATAACAGCAGTGTACTAGAGAGGTTAACAACTGCCTCTTTAATGTATTTATTCCTTCATTTGCTTATGCAAACTAATATTTATTTATAGCCTGATCTGCATAATATTCCTCTAGTTGCTCAGGAAATTAAAATGAATAAAATAGACAAAAATCCCACAACTATTGGAACTTGAACTCTTACAGGAAAAACAGAAAATCCACATGTGCTCCTTGGTTCAAGAGCACATATGTCTCAAGGTGAGTGTCCCTATCAGTCAGTCACCAAACATAGGTCTCAAGACACTACAAGCCAAGTGTCTTCTTGTCATTTACTACCACACTTGCATATCTATATTCTTTTTAAGGTAAAGACAAGTTCTCTATTCCATTTTTATTTTTATGTTAGAACAAGGAAAGTTTCTATGAGAAACAGAAACAAAAATGAAATGTTCAGTGGCTAAACCCAAAATAATTTGATTTCTCTTTTGTGTTACTGTTCATCATGTGTGTTCTACAGGCAGTTATTTGGAAACTCGTTCTCTCCTTTCATCCTGTGACTTTTAGATCCCAAGACTTCAAAATTATCTGTGAGTGCTTAGTAAGGGGGAAAGAAAGGATGTACATAGTAATATGCCTTTCATAATTCTGCAACAATGTAATTCTATGACCTGGAAGTGACACACACCATTTCTCCTGACATTCCTTTAGTGGTAAGGCCCATGTCCTACTTAGATGCCAGGGGGACTGGGAACTGAAGTCCCTACCTAGCAGCTCCTTCAATTCTATAGTATGGAAGAGAGAATAAGAGCATTTGCTGGACGTATAGCTTGTCTTTGCCAAACTCTCAAAATTTACAAGATGGAAGATATATACCTAGAGGGCTGCACAGTTCAAGAAAACAAGAGAGAACATTTTTCTTTTATTTTCTTTTGTTCAATATGCAAACTAAGAGAGGCTAGATAGAGAGCTGCAACTTGCCAATGTCATACATCTTGTTATATTCTTGGCACCCATAGGCAATTGAATTTGACATCTGATCTAGTCCAAACCTTGATTTTCAGGAGAAAGAAATGATCATAGAAGGGAATAAGATTTTCCCAAGGCCATAACATGAACATTAACAGCAGAGCCAGGAAAAGATGTGCAATAAGTCTACTAACTTTGAGTCCTATTTCTATCACACTTTTATTCCCCTCTAACACTATATAACTATATAAAATATGTAGAAATCTGTGTACAAGTCTATACATATATTCTCTTTCTACTTATATGTTAACAGGTATTTATTGATTTTTACCTTCACAATATTTCTCTTTACTCTGGTAAGAGCACTTTCTTTGTGAAACTTCTATTTCCCATGATTATTTTGGAGCAACGTTTTTTGTACTATTATGGTCACAGGTTACACAAGCCTATTAAATCATAGTACAAACTCATAACAAGGAACTTGGTCCATGAACGTGCAAATTATATAAAACAGACCAGAGATCTTTCTCAGGAATAGAGTGGAATAACAGGAGGAGGATGATGGTATAGAATTTGATATGATCCCTTCCCCTCATTTTCTATAACGTTTGGGAGATAAACAAACCTCTCCCCTCCAAATAAGTCAAGGACTGGTGATAATTGTTCGAAACGTGTTCATCCTCTGAAACCATAACACTGGGAAGTTAGGAAAATGAAATAAACATAATGGATCTGAGAGAGGTCATATGGATGGGTGTAGGGGTGAGGGCATAGTTACATTTTTGTGGTTAATGTGACAACTTTGCATGAGTTTTCTGATGAAGACACCAGCAGAGAGAGGACAGCAAGAACATCCAAAGTATACGATGTTGTTTACCGAAGATGACTTAAACAATAAACCAAGCAAGAGCAGGTAGCTAATCACAATGGATAATACTAGAAGAAAGGGTATTTTCCCTCGGTCTCCCCTCTGCTAAAATACTAGAAAATATGCCAATGGTCATGAGGTACCCTTCAGGATGCTGAAGCAGAAAGTTTAATCATAAGTCTAATAGGAGTGGTGCTCTGAAGGGTTTTGGTTTTGAGTTTCTCATTTTAATGAGTGAAGGATTTACTAAGTGATAGACTATTTCTGCACACAGCAGACTTGGTGTGAAACTGACCTATTCACCGTTACACTTCTGCTTTTGTTTTTAGAGCAAGCCTGACTTTCCTCAGATGGTACATCTTATTTTTCCCCACATTTTATGGAAAATATAGCACTTTAACATTTTATTCCCCAGCACTTTCTACTTGTCTGACCAGGTCTTCTGAGACATTCTTAACTGAAAGCTCTTGGGAGTTTAGTGATTTGCCTCACTTGCCAGAATAATGAACTTCTGGGAATGAGAGTAGGGATGCATAACTTGAGGAAGGGGACTGTTCAGTAAGAGCCTATCACTGCTATTTCTAATACCTGGATAGTGTTGTTTAGTCTGGCCTATTCTGACCTTTTACATCACTGATAGGGATATTCTCTTAAGAGGTACATTGTTTTTACCTCCATTGTAGTTTCTTGTAGGATTATGAATCAGTGAGTGTGATCTGTACATATATGAGACCTAATTTTAGGAAGAGGTTGGCTACTTGTTGACCAAACTCATTTCTCTTTCTCTTGGGCAAAAACTTGATTTTTATTCACCATTGCAGATAGGTATTACTATGTAACGAGGGTTTTGATAGAGGAATGTGGGTGTAAATGCAATAATGCAATATACCATTTAGAGGTCCTGGCTTCAAAAGTCCTCTAACACAATTCTCTCTTTTCTTTAGAGAAAAAGGCAAGAATATTAGGCATCCAGAAGAGAATTCAAGGGACCCAGAAGGTGACACAACCAAAAGACAGACAATCCCAAGTTGCTACACCACTTAATGGAAGGCTACTGGCAAAACATCCACACTGAGATGGAAAGCTAGTGAGAACTTGTTTCTTTCAGTAGTTCTCTACCCTAATCAGAAATAATATATATTTTTTCACCCAGTACTGCTGGGCTCCATAAAAATCAATATATTTTCTTGGCATTTGATTTTAATGCTTAGGCACAGTCAAGGACACTTAAGACTAGTTTCGAAATTTGTTATGATCTGCATATTGGTTTGCTATGAGTCCACTCAACAACACAAGGGGGCAGAGCTACCTAATCCTGTCAGTCAACCAAACAAAATGCTCATTTATGACCCATTCAAGACATGGGCTTCTCTCTATCTAAACTCTTCTTGTTCCTACCATATGTAGTAGATTGGTATAAGACTTTTCAGATAAATAGGTATATATTTTTATCTGTTTGCCCCAGCTCAGGAATAAAATAGATTCATATAGTAAGTGTATCTTATTACTTAAACATTCCATAGATCTATTTTGTATGTTACAGACATACATATACCATAGTATATATTTATGTACTTATACCAAGAGAATAGTATTATGAAAGTACATACACATGAATATACATATATTTTTTTAAGTTTATTGTGAGACAGTGAGAGAGTAGAGTGTGTGTGTGTGTGTGTGTGTGCGCGCGCGCACGTGTGCACACGTGCGTCCAGCACAGGGCTCCATCTCATGAATGGTGAGATTACGACCTGAGAAAAATCAAAAGTCAGATGCTTAACCAACTGAGCCACTCAGGTGTCCCACATATGATATATGTATATGTCAATAACCGTAGGTCCAAAGGACACTGTTATTAAGTTAGTCATATTTTCCCCCAACTTCTGACTACATTGTATTCAAGCCAGTTTTAAATTATGTATATTTATACATGTATGAATTACATGCATTAAAGATTTAGAAGGTCTGGGACACCCCCCCCCCATCATTGATAGGGGTCTTTAAAAATGTTGATTGGAGTTATAGTTTGTATAAAGCTACTACTTAAATGTGTTTGTACCTGCACAAGTCCCTGAGCAAAGTCGCCATTAGATGGATGACTAGAATTGCAACCCACCACCTTCAGGTAATAGAAATTTTGACTCATCTAGACCTAGTTTTAAACTAAGAGTTATAGTTGACCAGGTGGTTATGGGGAGGTAAGTGTAAAAGACAGAAGAAGGAGGGACAAAAGAGAAGTAGAAGTAGAAAAAAGAAGAGAAGAAGGAAGTGGGAGGGAGGAGAAAACAGAAATTTTCACACAAAGGGAAAAGAGAATACATGGTTTTTCCCATGGTTTTCCCCACAGTGCTTAGATACAGCATGAGTCTAAAGTATAAAGGGAAATAATACATCAAAATATTAATAGATGTTTTCTTTTCCAATTCTTTATCTTTCCCCTTATTAATTAAAACAAGTTTTTGCTTCCACAACAATTTGCATTATTAATGCAGAAATGCAAAGATAGAGGAATACCATCTCAAATTCCATCTTTACCTCTCAAAATAATTTCTTTCTGCTCATTTCAAAGATAGCATTTTGAGTGTCAGAGATTTCGTTTACAAAATAAAAAGTTTTGAGAATGTAAAGATCAAGGCCCAAAGCAGCTGAACAAGACTCAAGACTGGGGAGATGGATATAGATTCATTAAAGTTTTACGAACACACACACACACAACACACATGTACATATACACACACAACACACACACACACACACACACACACACTCTACTGGGTATTTTTCCTACTGGTTTAGATTCTAGTTTACATTGTTTAGCTTCTTGCTACTTAATCTTTTATGGCAAGTATGATACCCATATGATTTCCAGGAAAGTAATCAATACCTTTGTCTCCCTGTAGCATAATTCTGCTGCTTTATTGAATTCAAATCTAGGACCTGACTAATTATTTTGAAATTCTTCTGCTTAATAAATTTAAATTAAGAAGAATGTCCATATAATAAATATATATGTATATACATACATATATATATTATATATAAGATTTTTTAATCTGTAGTTGGATCCTTTCTGCTATTTAGAATATATTCATTGGTAACAGTATTAGAGATATGTTCTTCTAACATAAAATTGAGAAAAAAATAACTAGATATTATGTAATGTTTTATGTATTTCTCTTCAAGTGCTTCTGGATAAATTTTGTAACTTACTGAAATTTTCTTACTTGTTTTTTGTTTGTTTGTTTTAGATGCAAAGAACATGCAGACCTTAAGTGAATTACTATCTTTATTTGAAGATATTAAAAATGTTCTTACCAGATCTGAATACTTAAAAGACAAATTTTTCCAACAAATGCTAAAGTTTTGCTTTTGTAAAAAAAGAGAACAAAGTTTAAGAAATAAATGGTATGTAATATGGCTCACAATATCAGCTTACCCACAAAAAAGATTACTACTTTAAAATATTTTATATACAGAAGATAGTGATATCTAATGTATAAAATAATGTAGAGGGATTAACATGCCTGTTCTGGGTCAAAAAGTCATATGGTATCAAATAATTTTAAAAATATATATTACTCTTTTGTCCTGCCATTATTTTAAATGAATATGATTACTTTGGTCTGTGGATTCAACAGAGTAAACTCAAGACAAAGTTTTGCTCTCTGAGAGTGCATTTCCTTGGTACTTGGCTCTATCCTCTGGCTTCCTGGACCCACTTTCTGAGCCGTACTTCTTTTTCCATAAGAAACAGTCCATGTTTATAGGTAACTTTCTCAGTGTGCTTCTTCTTTATAAAAGATTAGGGGGGACTAGGGACTCGAGTATTTTTTTTTCATTTTCAACTGTTCTCATCTTTTTTAGTTCATGCCGTGACGCTTCCATGAAGACTTCACATTTTAAAACATTTGAAATATCCAGTGAATCATTTTGGGCTTTACTCTATTAGAAAGCCACACCCATAAATCTCTTAGAGATTCAGGCTCACTTCAGGCTGTGAGTCGGGATGCTGTAGGAAAATGCCCTTAAGTCTTTCTGAGGTGGTAACAAAGAGCCTTAACGTCTATGTATTGGACTTCATCTTGAGTCTGAGTTCATTTTTATTGACAGCTCCCTGGGTTTGATCTTTGAGATCCTCAGATCCTTTGGGAACCTTTTCTTAGCTGCAGGGAATGAAAAACATTCTTATCCCCCAACCCAGAAAGTTCTGGTTTGAGAAATGTTCTTCCAGATTCTTCCTGAAAACTGAGCAGTTTCTTCTTTAATTCATCCCTCTCTAAACTTACTATATCATATTCAGTAAAGGAAGCCTTTCAAAACTTGTTTGTCTTCTTAGCCAGTTTACTATGTACATTTACTGTTTTTCACATCTATGCAGATCACAGCTGTTGTCACACGTTCTACCTCTACATATCACAAGTTGCATTTTTTCCAGTGTGTAATATAAATTCTTCACTGAACTTCCAGCCTTAACCAATGTCTTTATAACCTATATCCATACCACCTATCTATCCTCCTTCTATGCCCCAATTCCAATATCATGTGTTTTTTTTTTTTTTGTTTTCAGCAACACCCAACTTCTAGATACCAATTTCTGTTTCAGTTATTTACTACTGCATAACAAACCATTCTAAAACTTAGAGGCTTGAAACAACAAGGATCATTTATTCGCTCATGGTTTCTGTTGGGGAATACAATTCCAAGATGGCTCAGTTGTTGTTTGATAACTAGATGTTCACTGTTGACTGGAAGTTCAGTCTTTGGTCAGAGTCTTGATCTCCTCCACGGGGCTTTTTCATATGGCCAAGTTAGGTTTCTCAGAGCATGATAGTGGAATTCCAAGAGGGAGAATCCAGAGTACATGCCAAGAGAACAAGCCCCTTTATCAAAGTGCTTCTCAAGTCTTCACTTACATCAAACTTGTTAATGTCCCTTTGTCCAAAGCAATTCATGTGGACCAACCCAAATTTAAGTAAAAGGATATTACACACAGTTATAAAACTGTAAGGTGTAGTTTTTTTTTTTGGGGGGGGGATGCAAAAATAAGTTTTAGTACCTCCAAATAACCATGTTTATTTTAATTAAAAAAATTTTTTGAGGGGCGCCTGGGTGGCGCAGTCGGTTAAGCGTCCGACTTCAGCCAGGTCACGATCTCGTGGTCGGTGAGTTCGAGCCTCGCTCAGGCTCTGGGCTGATGGCTCAGAGCCTGGAGCCTGTTTCCGATTCTGTGTCTCCCTCTCTCTCTGCCCCACCCCCGTTCATGCTCTGTCTCTCTCTGTCCCAAAAATAAATAAACGTTGAAAAAAAAATTAAAAAAAATTTTTTTGAGAGAGAGAGAGGTCGCATGTGGGCGAGAGGGACAGAGGGAGAGAAAGAATCCCAAGCAAGATCCATGCTCAGTGCAGAGCCCAACTCAGGGATTGATCCCATGACACTGGGATCATAGCCTGAGCTGAAATCAAGAGTCAGACACTCCATCAACTGAGCCACCAGGTGCCCCCTTAGTTTATTTGTAAAAAGTTAATTTCCTCCTTCCTTCCCAACTACCTGCAATGTTCGTTTTCATCTGAATACTTGGCAATTGCCTCAAAATTATACATTTCTCTCCCATCCAATTACCCATTAATACTACTGATTGTATCTCAGAAATGTTTCTGAACTCTGCCTGGTCCTGTGATTTTACGTTTTTCAGTGCAATAATTATTGAAACAACTCTATATCTATATATCTTCCCTTTAGGTAAAAATTCCATGTATTTACAAAACTGTTGACTTTTAAATTTGTGCTCACCATTTTCTTTTCTACTTTTTTAACTGTTAGATAAGTTTCTCAGTAGGTTCTGATTTTTTTTAAATGTGTATTTATTTTGAAAGGTAGGGAAAGGCTGGCGGGGGAGGGGGGAGAGTGGGGAAAGGAAGAGAGAGAGAGAGAGAGAGAGAAAGAGAGAGAGAGAGAGAGAGAGAATCGCAAGAAGGCTTCACCTATCAGAGCAGAGTCTGACATGGGGCTCCATCCCAAGAACCCTGAGATCATGACCTGAACTGAAATCAAGAGTCGGATGCCTAACCAACTGACTGAGCCACCCAGGTGCCCCCTGATTTTTTTAAACCTCTGTGATTAGGCATCAGAAATACTCATTTTAAGAAATGCTTCATGTGATCCACATGAACACTAAAACTTGAGTACTGCTCTTTTAGACCATTTCAGGAATTTTGCCTTTTTTGCATGTTTCTTCTGCCTAGAATGAGCTTAGCCCATTCTGCTTCTGTCAGTTTTTAAGTGCAATGCAAAATACATCATTATAAATGTTTCCTGATTCTTAACAATATTTTTAGCTCATACTTCCGTTACAGAACTTAGTATATTTTTAATGACTAATACATCAACTGTGTAATTTTCACATATATTAAGTAATTGGAATTCATTCATTATGTGAGTTTAAAGTACTTTGGGCTCTCATTAAGTCAAAGAAATCTTACTTGGTGCATATCATGTGTCAGGTATCTGAGGTACGGGAGTGTACAGGATCAAACTCATTCTTACAGGACAATAGGAAAATATGCAAGCAAAAGTTCCCATCATAGTTAAGTACTAATGCTGTGATAGGAACCATATATGGTAATGTTAAGGAGACAGAAATGGGAGGGAGTGTAGTAGTTACCTCATTCAAGATGATCAAAGGAAGCTTCTTGGGAAAGGAAATACTTGAGCTGTGAAAGATTTAAAATGTCCTTGGAAAAGCAAGTACCAGTCATAAAAATCTGGAACCACAACAGTTTCTCAGTAATTTTGAGGAAGACATTTTTTTTATAACACTAAGAGATACATATTTAAAATCTTAGAATATTGAATATTATTAATGTTATCAAGAATTTGGACTTTTTAGCCTACTAAATTAGTAATATCCTAAATTAGTTGGGATACTAGTTTATTCTAATTATTTTGTTTTTCAGTGAAGGTGTGTTGAGAGGAGAAAGGTTTATGGGAAGTTGATAATAGTAAAGGACTGCCTATCTAATACCCCTTCTCTACTTCTTTACCAAAGGAAATGCTATTTTGTTGGGAGCACGTTTCCTCCACACTTTAAAAAATAATGCCATGTTTTCTATCTCTGTAAAATGAAACTACCATAAACTTAGTGGCTTAAAACAGCACACCTTTTTTATCTTACAAGTCTTGTAGTTCAGGAGTCTGGTCTAGGTTTCAAAGGCTAAACTCAAAGCGTTGGTACAATGCATTTTTTTCTGGAGGCTCTAGGGGAAAATTCATTTCTGTGACTTCTCCAGTTTCTAGATTATCTCCCACATGCCTTGACCACATTCCTCCACCTTCAAAGCCAGCAACTGCAAGTTGAGCCTTTCTCATGTCACATCTCTGTCTCTGACCCAGCTGGGTCAGGTTCTCAATTTTAAGGATTCATGATTGGAATTGTCCAGTTTAATCTCATCTCAAGGTCTTTAACCTTAATCACATCCGCTAAGAATCTTTTGTCAGACAGAGTAAGAAATTCACAGGTTATTGAGAACAGAGACTTCACTGGAGAGCCACTATTGTGCCTTACCACGGGCAGCCTTGAAAGATGGGTCAGACTAGAGGTAAGTTTTTAGTCAATAGAAGAGTTACTATGCGACACTTCTGGGAAAGTTCCTTAAGGGGAAAACAGACTCTTAGGTTCATGGACCCTTTGCTTGATCCTGCACCATTCTGCTGCTTGAAACATGACCAACATAAGCTAAACTTCTGGCAGGTACAGAGATCAGATATACAAGTGCTGGGGAAGAGAAAGCTAGAAAGACTCACTGTGCAGTCTTTAGGCTGCCTACATCTGAACTTGTTTTATATGAAAGACAAATGATTCTGTTTAAGCTATCATTGTATTAGATTTCTCTTAATAGCTTTGGGACAAATTCTTAACCAATATGCTTCATCAAAGTAAAGCTGACTTGGTCATTATAAAAGGAAAAGATCTATGTTGACTGCGGGATGGTTTCATTTTAATGACTGAATTAGATTATCCATTCAGCAATCTTATTTACTGGTGGTACAGTCTTTAACTAATTCAATTGACAAACTATACAAACCTGGACAAGTTAAGTTATCCAGAGAGACAAGGCAGAGTTGATGTTTTATTAACAGCTTAACTGTAATTAAGCCAACAGTCAGATGTCAATATACATGTCAGTATTATAAGAAAATGAATTTTGCTGCTAGAATAGTATGCTAATATATTTAATTAAAATTGTAATTGCTTTTTGAATCAGCAAATCTTAGCTGCCACAAAGAAATATTAACGTTTTAAATTTGTCACATATATGCTGAGTTTTATGTCTAACGTTAAAAAACATTATATTCTTATGTGAAATATCCAATAATGTTAGAATACATTGATAATGCCAAAAGAAGTAAAAGATTTTTGACAGCCAAGTTTCAAATAAAAGCTAACAATACCTCTTTTAGGTTATTCAAAGTCTGAAATGCCTGTATAATGTTATTTATTCATGATACTCTCTATATTACGACAGTCTAAAGTTTTCCATTTACTGCTTTACTGCGGATTGTCTCATTTAAAAATAAAAAAAAAAAAAAAGCAAAGTTACATAGTTGCTGGTGAAACCAAAATTATTTTCTAATGGTATGACAGGAACTGAGGTTATTTAATCAACAAATCACACAGAATTTGAGTTTATTTTTCACATTTTCAGAGGAATAATTTTCTGCTTATTTTAGATATGATGTCAATTCTTAGTAGTATGTGTTCTGTGAACCATTTTTGATAAGCATAGCACTGTGTCAGTTCCATACCTCGTATTATGTTTTGCTACATTGCACACACAATGAATATCATCTATCCTAAGATGTCTGGTCTAGTAACACTCTAATTTTGTTATGCATTAGTAAATAGGTAATTCAGTTTTGTTTGGTTTGTTTATCCATTTTTATCTCTTTTACAACTGAAATTTATAAGTGTTAGACAAAATTTTATATGATACATGCAGTAAGCATATTTTTAAAAATGCATCCAACTTTGTGTTCTTTATTTTGAAAAAAGACAAACATTGAAGGAAAAAATCTATTATTTTCAACAGAAAATATGGTAGGTTGAATGCTGTCCTTACCTAAAGATATGTTCTCACACCTATCTCTGGAATCTATGAATGTTACATTACTTTTTTAAAGTTTAGTAATTTATTTTGAGAGAGAGGAAGCATGAATCAGGGAGGGCAGAGAGAGAGAGGAGAGAGGGAAAATCCCAAGAAGGATCTGTGCTGTCAGTGCAAAGCCCCACACGGGGCTGGAACTCAAGAAACGTGAGATCACGACCTGAGCCAAAATCAAGAGTTGGACGCTTAACCCCCACTGAGCCACCCAGGTGCCCCAAAAGTCACCTTATTTTAAAGAAGGAATAGCAAACATACAGAAAAGGAGAAAGCACAGAGACACTGAGAAGGCAATGTGAAGACGGATGCAGAAATCGGAATGATGCAGCCATAAGCTAAGGGAAGCCAAGGTTGCCGTGGGTCAGCAGCACTAGGTGAGGTGTGGGACAGAGTCTTCCCCTGAGCCTCTGGAGGGAGTACATCCCTGCCAACACCTTGATTTTGGAATTCTGGCCTCCAGAACACAGAGATCATTCATTTCTGTTGTTTTAAACCACCTAGTTTGTGGTGGTTTGTTAAAGCAGCTACAGGAAACCAGCTACCATTTTCAAATAATTTTCATCCTTACCTATTATTGCACAGTTTGTCATCTTTTAAGTTCTTATTTAAATTCCAGTTAGTTAACATAACAGTGCAATATTAGTTTCAGATATGCAACAGTCATTTACCACTTCCATAAGGTAGCTGGGGCTCATCTCAGCAAGTGCCCTCCTTAATCCCATGACTATTTCACCCATCCTGCCACCCACCTCCCCAACCTGGGAACCATCAGTTTGTTCTCCATAGTTAAGGGTCATTTTTTTTTTCAAATCAATTTGATAAAACTAGTATGTGGTCCTTTTGACTAACTGAAAAGTTATGCATAAAGATTTTCTTAGATTCAGATTAAAGGTAGAAGATTACATACATATTTTCATTACAGTCCCTCTGAATTTTCACTATAATGACAGAAAAATGTTTTGTTTATTTCTACCAAAAAGGACTAAGATATTGGAGAGAAGATGACAGTAAAAACATTTTCAGAATTGAAAAGCACAAGAAAAATACGTCATCACTGACTCAGTAGGCCAGAGAAAGCAGGATCCTAAACCATCAATGGGGAAGTTGAGAAACACTGAATCTCATGGAAGAATAAATCATCAAAACAGGACATTGGTAGAAAGTGTGTTTACAAATCTAACAGAATCCCTCACTGCCTGCCAGTCTACAGTGGCCCTCCCCCCACCCAGATCCTCTGTCCTTCCCCACAGACGAAGATAATTGCCCCTGCCTCAAATACACACATGCACTCTAGCAGAAGACTAGAGATTTATTCTCTGAAGGAGGAAAAACAGAAGTTGTCTTTACTAGAGATACCTCAGCTTTGTAGAACGAGGAGTTACTATGCTAACACAGAAAAGTTGAAGAAAAATGTATTAATTAAATATTGAAACCTCTACTTCGCCATTCTTGGTCTTCAGCAAGTTGATTAATACTCTCTAGGAAGAGGCTAAAAAATTCATCTCTGAAGACCCAGACCAATGAAAGAATAAAGATCCAAAAATAGTGATGTCGGTGGTTCCCCATCAGAAAAGCCCAACCATTCCACTCACAGTGAAATGTAGTCAATAAACCAATCCTCTCCATACACAAGGCTTCCATTCATCTTCCACTATTCCCTTCTTCAGTGTGAGAATGTATCTAAAAATAACTAGACACTAAGGAAAGCCTTTAGTGTGAAAAATAAATATCAAAACATCATTAAAAAAATCCACAACTTGCAGAGGAAATAAAACTAGAGAGCAAAATAGGTATCCTTAGCATCAATATCCTAAGAAAGATAAAAAATGATTTTACAAGTATCAAAAAACAAAGTATCAAAAAACAAAAAAAGGAATAAACATAGAATAAGAAAGTAATTTCAGTAATTAAAAGTTTGTCGGCAGAAATGCATACTTAATATCCTTCTATACAATTAAACAATAAATTTGAGAAAAATCTCCCTTAAAGTACAGAAACACACACACACAGAGAATGGAAAATGAGAAGAGAAATGCAGAAAAAAGAAAAGGAAAAAAACAACAACAACAGCACACACATACACACAGAAAAATTAGAAATTTAGGCTTAGAATGTAACATTAAAGTACTATAAATCCCCAAAAGAAAGAAAAACAGCAACACCAAAAAATCAGAAAGAAAAATCACTAAATAAATAATTCAATGTATCTCACAGAACTAAGAAATATGAATTTCCAGATTCAAAGGCAGAGTACCCAGCACAATGATAAAAACAGAGTTATACTAAGGCATATCATCAAGAATTTTAAGAATTTGGGGCATACAGAATGTTAAAATATTGTAATGGAGAAGCACAGGGAATGGTCAGGATTCTATATGCTGTTGGATTTTTCAATAGCAATGATGAAAGCTAGAAGACAATGGAACAATAACTTTAAAAATTAGCAAAAGGGGGGCGCCTGGGTGGCGCAGTCGGTTAAGCGTCCGACTTCAGCCAGGTCACGATCTCGCGGTCCGGGAGTTCGAGCCCCGCGTCGGGCTCTGGGCTGATGGCTCAGAGCCTGGAGCCTGTTTCAGATTCTGTGTCTCCCTCTCTCTCTGCCCCTCCCCCATTCATGCTCTGTCTCTCTCTGTCCCAAAAATAAATAAACGTTGGAAAAAAAAATTTAAAAAAAAAAAAAATTAGCAAAAGGGATTTCCATATGCAGCCATATCATCAATTCAGTTTAGGGTAGACTACACGTGCTTTCTTTTATGTGAGATCTCAAAAGTTTTATTTGTATGAATCCTTCTCAAAAGCTTGTTTTAGAGATCCTCCACCAAAATTTAGAGGATAAACAAAGAGAGGAAAACATAAGATTCAGAATACAAGAGAAATGTTAAAGAGTTCCTTGAGATGAAGGTTAAGGAAAAGAACTAGAACAACAGCTGTGCAACAGAAATAAATAACTATCTCTCCAAAATGAGTATGTCAGATGGTACCAAGTGTCTCCAAGAAAATGGCATCGAGAAACTCTTATATTTTAACACATTGAAAGGAGATTTGGATAATTTTATGGAAGAAGTCTTCGTAGCTGAATTTATGATCATTACATAAAAGGCTAAACAAACACAAAATAAGAAAACTATTAATTGCAAGGAAAACAAATTGTTCAAGAAAGGAAAAGATAATTGAATACTATGAGGGTAGGATACAAGTGACATTTATGTAGTCTTAATAATGTACATAATGAATAATATAACAAAATAAGAAAGCTAACTATTTTCAACCTATAAACTATGGATAGTGTGTAAGTGTGTGATAGATTTGGTGATACAGTGAAATATATCAGATAGATAAATGCTTTTCTTCAACATATCAGATAGATAAATGCTTTTCTTCAATATACAAAGAGTATATTATGCTAAGTGAAAAAAGTCAGTCAGAGGAAGACAAATATCATATGATTTCACTCATATGTGGAATTTAAGAAATAAAACAGATGAACATAGGGTAAGGGAAAGAAAAATAAGATAAAAAGAGAGAGGGAGGCAAACCATAAGAGACTCTTAAATACAGAGAACAAACTGAGGGTTGCTGGAGGGGTTATATGGGGGATGGGCTAAATGGGTGATGGGCATTAAGAAGGGAACTTGTTGGGATGAGCACTGAGTGTTATATGTAAGTGATGAATTACTAAATTCCACTTCTGAAACCATGATTACATTATATGTTGACAAACTTAGAGTTAAAAAAGTTTAAACTCTTATAACATGGAAGAGACAGGATTAAATAATGGAATATGCATTGTTTTATTTCTATGTGTTCATTTATTCAATTAATATTATTGGCATCCTCCCATGCAGCACTCACTCTGATAGACTGAGATCAGGATGAATAGAACAGGTACAGTTCTTGCCTTTAGGAGTTTATAGTCCAAGAAGAAAGGCTTCCTCTACCATTTACAAGTGTGATAATTGTTAAATGGAAAAAAAAGATATATTTAAATGTAAAAATATTTATAAAATTGATGGTTTTAAGAAGCAATCTAAATATGCTATTATTTATATATGTGGAGGTAAAAAACAGAAAAAAAATCAAGGAAAGAAGTGGAAAGTGATTGGCTTCGGGGCATCAAAAATGGAGTGACGTGGGGACCAGAGGGTTGTTTTTATACCATGTATGGAGTACATACTCCAGTGTCCCATCCCCTCGAGTTATCCTACCCTGGATGTGAGCAAGGCCTATGACTTAATTATAACTAATATAGCTAAGGCGATGACATGACACTTTCATGATAATACTACTTAAGACTAAATCTGTTTTGGCAGGAGATACTCCACCTCCCTTGCTATCTTTGAGAAAAGAAGATGTCATGTTGGAAAGACCATGTGGCAAGGAGCTAAGGGCACTCTCTGACAACAGATAGCAAGGTCTTACAAGAAAGCACATGAAGTGAAAGTTGCCAAGAGTCATGTGAGATTGTTAGAGGATCATTCCCCCATTCACCCCTGAGATGAGACCAGAATCCCAGCCAATACCTTCATTGCAGCAGGTGAGACTCTTAAGCTGAGGACCCAGAGAAGCTGTGGTCCAACTCTTGATCCACAGAAACTGTAAGATAATAAGAGTGCTTCATTTTAAGCCATCAAGTTTGTGGTAACATTGTGACAGAGACAAAACTTAAGAAACTAGATCTTGATGAATAATTGACTCTGTAATCACCTGCATGTATTATTTTATTGAGGCTACAAACTAAAATTAAAGAAAACAGCCTCTTAATGAAAATGGATCTATCTATCTATCTATCTATCATCCATCTATCTAGATATGATCTCAATAGACTCCAGAGCTTCCATAGAGACATTACAGTTTTTATAATGTTTATTTATTTTTGAGAGAGAGGTGGGGGGGAGAGAGAGACAAGGCATGAGCAGACGACAGGCAGAGAGAGAGGGAGACACAAAATCTGAAGCAGGTTCCAGGACTGAGCTGTCAGCACAGAGCCCGACGAGGGGCTTGAACCCATGAACCACAAGATCATGACCTGAGCTGAAGTCAAATGTTTAACTGACTGAGCCAAACAGATTCCCCTCCAATAGTGACATTAGACAGATTCTGCCAGCAAGATTGTTGTCTCAGTGAGCAGATATTTCAGGTGTTTCCTACCTGTCAATCTTCCCAGAATCCTCTTGCTCAAGAAGGTATCTTAAAAAATTATTTAAAGGGCCTGTTTGATAAAATACAGAGAGAACATATCGCCTAGGATTGAAAAAATGGTTGATTACATACAATATAACAAAGAATTCTATGAACTTCCCATTTAGAATAACCAAGAACAATAATGTTTAAAGCATTTTAATCACAATAGCTTTTACAGAGGAAAACTGAGTATTAATGTCATAGTTTATATAATTTCCATATTTAAACATAAGAAAAGTATTTTCATTTGTAACTATAACTTCTATGTTTTGTCTGATATGATTTCTTCCATGTTCTAAGTCATTTAGATTTAATATTTAAAAGATTAATGTTTAGAATTTTAAGTTTAGTAGATTATAAACATTGCAATACATAATTTTAATACCTTTGAATTAGTATTTAAAGTACAGATGATTTTATGGGGCACCTGGGGGACTCAGCTGGCTGAGCATCCCACTCTTGATGTCAGCTCAGGTTGTGATCTCACAATTCATGGGATGGAGCTCGCATCGGGCTCCATGCTGACAGCATGGAGCCTACTTGGGATTCTCTCTCTCCTTCTCTCTGCCTCTCCCCTGCTTGCGTGTGTACTCTCTCTCAAAATAAATAAACTTTAAAATATAGATGACTTTAAGTGTGATTCTCTTAATGTTTCATTAATAACACACACACGAGGGAGCATGGGTGGCTCAATTAGTTGAGCATCCTACTTTGGCTCAGGTCATGATCTCAAGGTTCGTGAGTTTGAGCTCCACATCAGGCTGTGTGCTGACAGCTCAGAGCCTGAAGCCTGCTTCAGATTCTGTGTCTCCCTCTTTCACTGTTTCTCCCTGACTCTCACTCTGTCTCTCTCTCAAAAATAAACATTAAATTCACCAAACTCCACACCCAAAAAACAAATAATCCAGTGAAGCAATGGGCAGAAAACATGAATAGACACTTCTCTAAAGAAGACACCCAGATGGCCAACAGGCACATGAAAAGATGCTCATTGTCACCCCTCATCAGGAAAATACAAATCAAAACCACACTCAGATATCACCTCATGCCAGTCAGAGTGGCCAAAATGAACAAATCAGGAGACTATAGATGCTGGAGAGGATATGGAGAAATGGGAGCCCTCTTGCATTGTTGGTGGGAATGCAAACTGGTGCAGCCGGTCTGGAAAACAGTGTGGAGGTTCCTCAAAAAATTAAAAATAGAACTACCCTATGACCCAGCAACAGCACTGCTAGGAATTTACCCAAGGGATACAGGAGTGCTGATGCATAGGGGCACTTGTACCCCAATGTTTATAGCAGCACTCTCAACAATAGCCAATTATGGAAAAAGCCTAAATGTCCATCAACTGACGAATGGATAAAGAAATTGTGGCTTATATACACAATGGAATACTACTTGGCAATGAGAAAGAATGAAATATGGCCTTTTGTAGCAATGTGGATGGAACTGGAGAGTGTTATACTAAGTGAAATAAGTCACAGGGAGAAAGACAGATACCATATGTTTTCACTCTTATGTGGATCCTGAGAAACTTGACAGAAGACCATGGAGGAGGGGAAGGGGAAAAAAAAGTTAGAGAGGGAGGGAGCCAAACCATAAGAGGCTCTTAAAAACTGAGAATAAACTGAGGGTTGATGCGGGGTGGAAGGGAGGGGGAAAAAATAAACATTAAAACACACACACACACACACACACACACACACACACACGTATTAGTTTCACCCAATCCCACACTTTTAACATGATCCCAGTTTAGTCTGGGTCACTATTTGTATCTTTAATTTGAAAAATATCTGATAGATTTGTCAGTTGCCATAGACAACAAACAGAAACATGTCCTTCTTAAACTCTGCTGTTTGCCCTCTTTCCCAGTCAGTCCAAAGAGGTCAACTGGAGAAAATATCAGGACAGATGTAACATTTAACTATAAATTATCACAAACTATTAAATACTCAACTAATTTTTTCTCTCTTCTTCATCTCTACTGGCATTTCTAGTGGCATTCCAAATGTGAAATAGGCTTACTGTATATCAAATTAGAAAAAAAAAATGGAGTTTGGCATTGATGTAGGAAACACATTGATAAAAATAAAATCTTATTGTACACTAAATGATACAGAATTATTAATGCACATTTTATTTGGTCTTAACATTAAATATTTTATATCGTGTGCTTCATTTTATTGGTGTTTAATACCTGATTGAAATGAGATTTCTTAATTCATTCCAGCATGAATAATGCTGAGAAAAAAGGTTATGAAAACAGCTTTCTGGTAACTTCTGCTACTGAAATAGCCCTGCTTTCTCCATAAGTTGTGAAACTAAATAGCTGAAATCCACGAGTCAGGCTAACTCACCATATGCCTTCTGAAAGGAGCCTTTTGAAAATCCAGAGAAAGCAGGCATTCATTTCCACTCTTCAAGCACTTAGCTTCTTAAAGAAACATGACAATTGATTTAAAACTAAATTTTGAAAATTATGGTCCTGATTATATTTTTGAAGTTAGTGGTTCCATGGGATTTTAAAATAGAACACTGTTACATTAAACTCCTCTCAAATGAATTTCATTTCTGCTGACATCTGGGGCCCCAAATCCTGAAAGGACATGAAGGATGATTTTGTATATTCCCACTCCCCCAAAGCAGTAACATTTCATGTTTTTCTAACACATATGCATTTGGGGGTGGTATTTATTTGGGAGAGATGCCAGAACAAAGAAATGCAAACTAGATGGCTTAAACAACAGAAATCTATTGTCTCACAGTTCTGGGGACTAGAAGTCCAAAATCAAGGTTATCTGCAAAGGTGGTTCTTCCTGAGGGAAAGATCTGTTCTAGGCCTCTCTCTCTTTGGCTTGTGGATGGTTATCTCTCCCTGTGTCTCTTCACAGGGCAAACTCCCCATGTGTGTGCAGGCCTCCAACTCCCCCCTACAATGTGACCACAAATCGGATCGGATTACAGCCCACCCTAATGATACCAATTTAAAGAACGTATTTCTAAATAAGGTCACATTCAGAGATCCTGGGGGATGGATTTTAAACTATAAATTTGGGAATGGGGACACAATTCAACCATAACAGAAGTAAAATAATTATTTAAATTATTCTTAAAATTTTTTCTACAGGCATTCTTAACTCATAAAAATAGAGTTATGCCCTTACTGTGAAGAATTGTAAATTCATTAAATTCAATGAGTATCTTTCTATGAGGTAATCTAGTAAGAAGAAATGTATGAAATAGTTCTTGTCTGCATCTTTAGTGATAATTCAGTACATTCTACTCCTCCAGGCCATTGAACAAAAGAGTGAAACTGTGAATGTTGATACACACAACATACACACAGAGTCTGAACTGTCAGTTTTGTTATCATGAGAAAGGATTTTCAGGCATTACTCTTTTGTTTAATATAAAAGTGAAAGAAAATATTACCAAATTTGGCGAACTAAAAAGAAACATTAAAAAAAAAAGCACCATTATCATGTTTGGACATGGGAAAATTTAAAAATAATATATTTCAAATAAAGCATTTTTGACTAAGAGTTAGAAAATTATAATAACATAAAATTTAGTAGAAATTTTACAGTTATTGATGACACTAAAGTTGCATATTTGCAGAAAAAATGACTTGTTTATGAATCATTAATTCTTCCTTTTGAAAATGAAGGGTACAGTGATTGTCATATAATGTTACGTCATAATATTTTAGATATAATATAAAACAATATGCTCAATTCTTTACTAGAATACAAATTATCCATTCTTTTTATTTGCAGCATGCAAAACATGCTTGAAGACTTTAAATTCCCTTACTATCCCAAATTGTTTGTCACTCAGCTATTTGTATAACTGGATGATACTTCTTGATGTTTATGGTATTAAAAAAAAGTAGTGTCACAGTTCAGAAGATTAAAAACAATGTTCTAGAAATATTGTATCTATCTTCCCACACATTTAAAAAATTACCAAGGACTTACATTTTTGTTGATTTTATACCCAGTACTGCTAATGTACATCCCTAGTTTTAGGCCCCTAAACTTTCCAGATTAATTGGCTCTAGTGGGCATTTCAAAGATAGTTACAGCACTTAAGTGAAGTTCTGTGTCCTCAAATCCTATCTATTTATCAACATCTGAGTCCTGATAGTCTGTATTAGTAAATAAAAAACTCTCAAACAAATAAGCACACTATGATACTTACAGATGAAAAAGAAGTATATACCAGCATTCTTCATGTTGGAAAAGTTAAAATAATGAGATCTATACTGAATACAACTTCTAAAATGTATTGTCTAAGAGAAGGCTGACATAAAAGGACTTTATTAAATGCTACCAGTATAATAAGATCCAGGTTTAGAAATGCATTATTTAAAATAAAACTCACCACAATATATTTTAAAATAAATATATCCTTTAGTTTTGATATTTAGGCTTTAATATTCCAAAAAATGAGAGGATATTGATGATTGTCTTTTAAAAACTACTATTCTGGGGGTGCCTGGATGGCTCAGTCGGTGGGGTATGAGTTTGAGCCCCATGCTGCTGGATGTAGAGATTACTCAAAAATAAAATCTTAAAAAAATAAAAACAAAAAACAAAAATTAATTTTCTGTACCTTGTGTCTTCTCTAGCTTTTACTATATTTAAGATAATATTTATAATGACACCAACTCTTTTGGGGTTCGTGGATCCAATTCCAATCTAGGGGATGAGGTGCCCAAGCAATTCTCAGCCACTGGAAGGGTTTCTGAGAATTCGAATCAATTCTGACACTATCTACCCAGAGACAGTATCAGATTCCATAGGTGAAGGGTTAAGTCTTACAAGATTGTCCCTCACCCCTCACTTCAGACACCAGTCACAAGGCCTAAGCTGTGCTTCTGGATCAATTAGATACATACAGATTGGAGATTCCAAAGAACCCCGTAATTCTGTTCTTTTAATTTGCTAGAGAGGCTCACAGAACTCAGGGAAACATTTACTTACATTTAAAAGATTAAAGGGCATGATAAAGGATATGAACCAATAGCCAGATGAAGAGATGCATAGGGCAAGGTATGGGGGAAGGATGTGGAGCTTCCGTGCTCTCTCCAGGAGCACCACCCTTCCTCCATCTCCATGCGCTCACCAACCTGGGAGCTCTCTGGACCCAGTCCTTTGAGAGTTTGTATTCAGGAGTCATTGCATAGCCATGACCGACTAAGTCAACTGCAACTGGCTGACTCAACCTCTAGCCCTCCTCCCTTACCCTCCAATCCTTTAAATTCCTGGCAACCAGCACCCTCTCCCTCCATCCCCCTTGGCTGGAGTCCAAAAGACAAAATATTTTTGAAATGGATGTAGGCATACATTTTTAAGCAATTTAAAATTTTTAAAAATATGTTTATTTATTTTTGAGAGAGGGGCAATGAGAGAGGGAGACACAGAATCCGAAGCAGGCTTCAGGCTCTAAGCTGTCGGCACAGGGCCTAACGCAGGGCTTGAACCCACAAGCTGTGAGATCATGACCTGAGCTGAAGTTAGACGCTTGACCAGCTGAGCCACTCAGGTGCCCTGAATGTAGGCGTACATTTAATTGAAGTATTATAAACCTACAAAATTTCTAATTTTTATACAGATCCTCATGATAAACAAATCCATGCACTACAGGTAAAAACAAATCTCCATTTTCATTAAAACTAAACTTTTGGAAAATGGCATTTAAGATACTTATTGATATTTTGTTTTAAAAGTGCATTCTTTTGGGGTGCCTGGGTGGCTCAGTCGGTTAAGCATCCGCATCTTAATTTCAGCTCAGTTCATGATCTCATGGTTCATGAGAGAGAGGCCCATGTTGGGCTCTGCACTGACAGCATGGAGCCTGCTTGGGATCCTCTCTCTCCTTCTCTCTCTTCCCCTCGTCTATTTGTTCTCTAAATAAATAAATAAATAAATAAATAAATAAATAAATAAATAGAAAAGGAATTATTTGGAGAAAGTTAACCCATACTTAAAAAATCAATTGTCTGCAGATACAATGTAAATGAGTCTCTTGAATTAATTAAACAGAAACTGAGCTTTTTCTTTCAAAAATTTGAAAACAAGGAGAATATAGAAATCAAGGATTAAGAAGTATGACAGATAAGAGACAACTATTAATATGTAAACAAATGTAACATTTGTTATGCTTAATCAGAACTAAGACTTAATAAATACTTTCACAGGTTCCTCAAGCAGAAAGAATACTTAGAAAATGCAATTTGTACTGGGATTATATTGGCTATTAGCAAATAATGAGGGGACAAAATTCATCATTATTTACCACAACAAACCCAACTCCACTCACATATAATAAAACAAACAAAAATGGACTAATATACTCTTAGATACATGACAGAACTTTTTATAAGAGGGAACAATATGTTTCTATAGAAAAGTGTTTAAATATGAATGTTCAAACTCATGGAATTAATATTAAATGAATTAATTCTCTGTACCATTTTGGAATGTTAAATATATGGCAAGCACTGTATTATGTAGTCACTAGTATTCAATGTTAAGACACAATGCTTGACCACAAGTCACTTATTTTCCTAACAGAGAACACAGATGAGAAAAGGTTATTTCAATAAAGCAACCTAAGTGCCAAGATAGAGGTGGGTATAAGGAATTATACAACCAACCAACATTTTAAAGGAGTCAGAAAAACTTTCTTAGGTCCCAGGAACACTGAAAGTTGGCTAGGCGAGTACAAGGAGATTATGTGTAAAAGGTTTGAAAGTGAAAAGAACACAGTGCTCCCAGAACATTACATGATTCCTAGCATAGCTGTGAGAGTAAATGTGGATGTCTGGCCAATGGTGAGGCTAGAGATGTAAAAAATCCAGGTAATTGAGGATTTGTTGGCTATGTTTATGAGTATGAACTTTATCTTTGGGGATATGGGAAGTTATTGGAAAATTTTACCACACTGTGATATTTCTGGTTCTAAAGATACCACTCTCCCTTCAGTTTGAAGGATAGACTAAAAAAAGGGACAATGGCAAAAGTATCAACAAGTGGTTCTTGTTATAATTTTGTCAAGAGATGATGGTGGCCTGAACTGAGATAGTTGCAGTAAGCATGAAGAAAGTGGTACCCGAGAAGACAAAAAAGAATATGAAGAATGTTCAATGTTCTACATTGGATAATTTGGTAGGTGGTGTCTCATTTGTCCCCACGGGATTTTAATTTATGGAGGTGGCTGTGTGACAAGAAGAGGCTTATGGCATTGAAAGAAGATTTTTATTATATTTCCTGAGAGGAAGGGGCTCACCACACCATGTACAGAAACATGGGAAAGAACCAGATTCTGTTCAGAAGCAGATGGCAGGAAATAACCTAGGCCAGAGCCTTTGTTAAGACCTCCATAGAAATGCAAGACCAGGCAGAGTGAACAATGTAAGACTGGCTAGTTTGAATTATTCCAGCAAGCTTTGGGCCAGAGGAATGGTCTCCAATTCCCTGGTACCTGTCCTGGGGATGATTTAGGTCAGGGGAAATAGTGGCTTGGTATGTGAGGATTAAATAAGGATGTGGTTGGGTGACTCAAGGTTTGTTAGTTTCCATATAAAAAATGTGCTTATATACATATTGTTATTATCTTTAGTAATTAGCTAGCTCTGGGAGGTGCCCAGGATGAAAAAAACTCTCACCCCTCATCTTTAAGGCACTCAAATGCTATAGCATCAAGAATGCAGTAGAGAAAATATTGTTCATATAATTAGTCTTGTGATGAATGGATGCCAAATAGACAAATATAGAATCTAACAAAACACAGGACAGATTGTGGTGCCATTCACTGAACTCTGTATCATGGGAATAAAAACTGTCTGCTCGTGAAAGGTAGTGAAGGTAGAAATATTTAAAGTGGTGGTGTTAGTGCATTAAAATAGAGATGTCTGGTAGAAAGTTAGATGCATAGATCCAGAAATAACAAAAGAAATATGGAATTCAGAGATGAATTTGGGAATTATCAGCAAGAATTATTAAAAAGTCATCAGAGAGTTACCAGTGAGAGTAGAAGTTAGCTAAGTGGAAAGATGTCAACTAGAGGGCATCCATAACATAAAAAGGGGGCCTAGGGCAGAATCCTGTAGAGTTAAATACAATCCTTATTGCAATAGATTACTAGACCAGAGGAATGTGAGCTACTTTTTAGGTTATTTTAGGTCTTTTGTACATTGAATATTTTCTATGTTCAGCACCCCAAGTCAGATCTATGAACAGTGAGAGTATATGAGAATATTTGTTAAAGTCTAATAGAGAAGTTTTTTTATTTCATTTTTTTATCAGGCAAAGAAAACAATAAATTAAGGTTTCTGACAACATTGACTACTTAAAACCATTTGAGCACTTACCATTAAAAAATGTTATATATAAGAAAACCTATGAAATATATGTACATATTTTTAGTAAATTTAGGGGTGCCTGGGGGCTCAGTTGGTTAAGCATCCAACTCTTGATTTTGGCACAGGTTATGATCTCATGGTTTGTGAGATTGAGCCCTGCGTCAAGCTCTGCACTGAGAGCTCAGAGCCTGCTTGGGATTCTCTCTCTCCCTCTCTCCCTCCCTGACTCTCTCTCTCTCTCTCTCTCATCAAAATAAACAAATAAACATTAAAAATATTTTTAAAATGAAACAAAAAAAAAAGAAATTTGAAAGGTGCTATAATAATTAACAGGCAAAATAAACCTGTCTCATATTTATAAGAAAGCTGAGTTGGTTTATCTTCTCAGTAAATTAGAATATTATAAAGAGATGCTCATGCTGAATTTTTTGAACTACATTTATAAGACAGTGTTTATATGCACTGTATTTGGAAATTTTTCAAAGCTATGTCCCTAAAAAAAATTTAAATCAATCACTCCTCTAGATATTCTTTCTCTGGTATAGCTATAAATTAGTAGGATGATTTTTGTGAATAAACTTATACATTTCTTGCTGCATGTATTTCTCCATCTAGGAGAAATAAATTCACCTGATTTTACCTCAAACTGTGAGACTTTTGATGGAATCAGTTTGATTTAGTTGTCCCAAAGCACCCTCATGGAGTTATTATAGTGCTTGACGAGTGCATATAACTGGAAGAAGCCCAGCGCAGCTAGAATTTGGAGAGAAAAAAGAGAGTGGCTGTCATGATCCAGAAATCCTGAGAAATGGACAGATTAGATATATATTTAGGAGGCAGAAATGACAGACTATATTGATGGATTTGATGTATGAGTTGGAAGAGAAAAATATTCAAGATAACTTCCAATTTTCTGGTTTCAGCACCTAGGTAGATGGAATGTATTACCAATTTGGGGAAAACTGGATCATACACAGTTTCAGTGAACTAAGAAAATTATAATTTCTATGTGAGACATGTTAAATGTGGACACTTCCAAGTACCTAAGGAAGATTGAAAACATCTGTCTAGAGCTCAAAGGCAAGATCTATATGATATACATACGGGAATTATTAACATATAGATACATCCGTAGGAATATATTCTATTGAAATCATTGAGAAAACTGAGCTCATGAGAAAAAATGGTCTAGGATGAGTAGAACAGGATTACTGAAAAAGAAACTGAAAATTTGTTGTTAAGATAAAAATTTTTACTGAGATGTAATGCAATACAATGAAAGCCAAGAGACTGCATGTTGCAAAATAATGCATTCTTTCAATTAATTTAAAGACTATTAAGAAGTTTAATATGCTTAAAATTAAAAATACACATTTGCTTAATGGCAGGGAAGGCTGTGGCTGTTTGAGAAGTTTACTGTCCCTGAGATGTGGAATCAGTGTGTTGTAGAAAACTTGGTAAGATTGCAAATTAAAGGAAAAGTGAAAAGTTGGTGCAATGAGTATTTTGAAAACACAGCAAACAGTACAATGAGATTCAGATGAATGTTGCTTTTGTTTCCCTTGATGTTTTATGATTGGGAGTTACTGGGTCAAAGCTGGCTGTTAATTACAATGATACTAAAAAAATTTAACTACTGAACACTCCAGAGGGAGAGAGTGTGGGAATAAACAACGGGAAAATTTCTTTAAGAAGGTAAGACTTGGGCATGTGATTTAAAATACAGGTGGAGTGTTTGACCTTTGCTAGAAAGACAAACCTTTTTTTTTCCTTTGGTAACAGGAAGAGAAGATGGGTACAAATATAAAATTGGCTTGTTCATCTGTGAAACGTAAGGCTTCTATTAACTCAGTACATCATGAGGCAATTCTATCAGCTCTTCTTAGCTGTGTTTGGGGAGGAAAAAGAAGGACCATTAGAGGGTAGTGTACACACAGGGAATAGTTAGCAGAGTAAAGAGGGGGTAGAGGTAGTGATATGCACTTACATTACTGGGGAGTTATTAGTGCACCAAAGAAAATGGCAATCATGAATTTGTAATCATAAATTTCTGTCAAGAACTGACACATTTTTTTTCCATGATTTTTCTCCATCATGTTTAGAGGAAGCATAGAGAAAAATCATTTATTCACGATTGATGTTTGTTATGACAATATGTTGGAAAGAGACTGGAGCTGGATGAGTGTGTGTATGTACAAGAAAATATTTTATTTTATATATTTAAATGTTTATTTATTTTGAGAGAGAGAAGAGGGAGCACGAGCAGGGGAGGGGCCGTTAGGGAGGGAGAGAGAGAATCCCATTTTTAAGTGCAGAGCTGGACACAGGGCTCAATCTCACAAACCGTGAGATCATGACCTCAGCCAAAATCAAGAGTCAGACACTTAACCAACAGAGCCACCCAGATGTATCTACAATAAAATATTTTAATGTTGGTGCACAACTGTAAGCTAGGTAATGAATGTGGAGAAGGTGAGATTCTTGTTGGATTGGCACTTGTCATGAGAGTAAAGAATAGTTACATGTTAGACACTTGACCAAGTACAATGAAGGATTCATAGGATTTTAATGACAGCACTGGACATTTAAATATCTGAAATGGATTGTGGCATAATGGTAAAAACATTAAGGGGTTTACATAGGAATGAGAAGCTAAGGTAAATGTAGAAATGAGCACATTAAAAAACTGAGACTCAACAGCTGATGGAGGACCATACAAAGGTGATGAGAGGACATTGATGTGATGAAAAAGAACGTGAGCAAGAAGAGAAAGTTAAAGCTTTCAATGAATAACATAAAATTCAATGAATTTGGTAAAGGAGGTTAATCAGGGATCACAAAAATACAGAAGAGCTACATAACACAGGTGTTATGTTCCAGTGCCAATTTTCTGACAAAAACTGGATGTCCTACAGTCCAATTAACTTCTGACAGTAACTATCCAGAGTTAGCATCCAATCCTGAGAGGTAAAGGCAAGTCCTTAAATTCTGACACTATCTACTCACACTTTGCACCAGATCCCACAGGCTGGGAATCCCACAGTACCCAACAAGACTCCCCTTACTTCAGACACAAGACCTGAATGGGGCCCTCAGCTTACCCACACCGACTCCTGACTGGGCTACAAATTCAGAGGTTCCCATGACCCCTGTTAGGGGTTTGATAATACACTAGGATGATTCACAGAACTATAGGTATGTTTTTATTATAAAGGATATAACTCAGAAGAGCCAAACAGATCAAGGTTTTGGGGGAATGGGGAGAAATGCAGGAGTTTCTTTCATCTGGAGTCAGGGGAAGCCACACTCCCAGCACATAAATATGTTCACCAGCCAGGAAGCACTTTGACCCTTGTGGTTCTGAATTTTTCTCATGGTTTCATCACATAGGCATGCTTGATTAAATCACTGGCCAAGTGATGAACTTAATCTCCCTTTCCTAGAGGCTTAAGGGGGTGGTTCAACCCTCAAATCACCTTTAGTTTTTCTGAAGACCATCTCCCATCTTGAATCTAGGGGTTCCACCAGAAGTCACCTCTTTGGATAACAAAGACACTCCTACCACTGAGGAAATTCAGTTTTTGAAGTTCTGCATGAGGAACAAACACCTGTGCATGCGTGTGTGTGTGTGTGTGTGTGTGTCTGTGTGTACCTCGGGGGAGAAAAGTAAGCAGGGTTTTTTGTTTTGTTTTTATTCTTTTACAAATGTCAATCATAAGATGAACTCTTTGGGGACAAATATGCTTTATTTAATACGACTCAGGAGTGCAATACTATTGCAATTACTCAGTAATCATGTCATTCTTGTGTATAAATTTTGTGATATGAACTAAGTAATAATAGTGAGTAGATTTTTTTCTTTGAATGAGAAAGGAAATCAAATTTATTGAACATTAAGTGAAGGAATTTAAGTGTTGGCTCAGAGAATCTTCAATGAAAATTTATATGGGTAGAAATGCAGATTCAAAGAGGTAAAATTAATATGTAATCATCATGAATTAGATTTAACCCCAAATTCTATACTCTTCCTATTAGTTCCCTACACTGAAGCATGGTAGAATCACTAATGGGATTTTTTAAATAAAATTTTTCTAGAAGAAATTTCCATGTTATTTTTAACATGTTCCACAGTGGCTCCATACACTAAACAATATATAGTATATATTGTAAAGTGTGTATATACTGACCTCAGGCCCCCCAAAATTTAAAAAGAATAGCATTCATTCTTATTTTGTTATTACATTTTCCTCTATCATTTCATTAGTTTTAGCACACTTAAAATATTTTGTCTTTAAATCATTAAGTTCAGGTTAATGGGAATAAACAAGAGATGTTCCACCCATGGAATCTGACTTTTACAGATATTTGTTCTTTTTTATGTTCCTTATAATCATGAAAGGTTTCTAAAATATTCTCTGGCAATTGTTTTTTTCCATGTTGTCCTATCATGATCCAGTAATACAAATTTTGGTGTCTCCCAGTAAGAAAAATTTCGTTCAGAATTTTCTCCAGAATGACTGGTATCCCTCTACAATCGCCACTTGGGAATTTTCCTGTAGTAAGTAGCTCATGGGCCTTACCAACAGTTTATATACTTAAAAAAATGAAAAGTGACTGATGATGTGAGATTCACATTGAGTCAGTACTTGCAATCTCTCAGCTACATGCTCTGCTTTAAGTCATATAATCAATCCACAAAACAACCCACTGGAAATTGCTGGGGAATGAAAATAAAATAAAAATAGACAGTGGTTTTGCAATGGAAGCTTTCCTTTTTAGACATGAGAACCACTCTAGGCTTGTAGCTCCAATGCTATGGCTCTTTCTTCCCTTAAGTCATGACATAATTCATACTCCTGTCTCACCTGCCCTTCCCCCACTCCACTGTCAGCTTCACAACCCCAGTGTGGGGTCACCAAAAAATAACCAGATTTGTACCTTCCTAAGTATCTCGATTTATCAGATGACTCTTGATGAGAAGTTATACCACCCAAAAGCTTGCTTTGAGAGTGTTCTTCTATTTCTGTAATCCCCTGAGAGTTTTGCGGTCATTTTTGTCCTGGGACGATAGGCACCTTACTAGATCAGGGCTGATTATAAAATTATGACAAAAACACTGCCAACTTGCAGTGCACTCCTTAATAAACTATATATTTAATAGGGATCTCATTGCTGAAATTACTCCAACACTTATGTAACATTCTACACTCTGAAATAGATTTTTTTTTTACCATAATGAAGAACCAAATGCTTCCAGGAGTTTATGGCGGTGGTTAGAGGGGAAATTTTTAAATATTGAATATGTATTTTTTTCTCTAAAAATGTTTATTTATAGACTCAATCTTCCAGGGTTCTCAAAATTAAACATGATACCCAGAAATGCATCAATTAATATACAAAATAACACACATCCTAAATATTATTTAATTAAGCCATCAGAACCATTTCTCTGCAATTTGACATGAAACAGTAATGTGTTTAATACTCTAAACATACAAAGTGAACAGTAATCTCAGCTATTCTTCTGTCCAAGATGGCATCCACTTACTGAGACAATCTGTTTAACATGAAACATTTAGAAAAGTTAGCATTTATTTAGATATTCCAAATTAATATAATCAGTATCACCAATAATTAGCAACCATTTATTGATCACATAATACATGTGTGATAGCAAGCAAATTAAAACAAATGCGTGCAGCAGCCTGCCAATCTACAGATTATGAAGAAGGTTTACTACTAGAGATAATATTTGGGATGGTAACTTTCTAATTCCTTAGCTGCCTGACTGCAGTAAATTTTGTTCTGGGTGTGTCATTCTGGAGACCTACCATAGAGTCTATGCTTCTAACCACTCAACATTTTTTTTCAATAAATGATTTCCCTGTATTAAATTGATACATAAAATAGCTATAGTAGTATCTGTTAACAACTGAATCATGAATGTTTCAGAAGAGGGTTCAAATTACTTCTAATCATATAACCAAGGTCTAAAATTACACATCACCATCAATGTTGCATTTCCCTGTCCCTTTTCTATTATTCCAACTATCCTTTGTATCATTCCAAATAAAATGTTGATTACAGTAGAAAAAATGTTTCCCATACTGTAATTTTGACCAACCATATATTTTAAGTATTTCCTATGCCACATAAAGTTTTAAAAAGTAGTGCTCCTATTATTTTTTCAGTATAATGGACAGTTATCAATCTTTGGGTAACTGAAATCGAAATACTATTATTATTTTTGTGGAAATTCCCAACTGCCAGTCTAAGAGAGAAGCAGGAATGTCCCTCATCCACAAAATCCAAAGTACCAGTTAGGTTTCCATTGTCCCTACTGGCCAACCCTTAATGAATAATTTAGGCTTCACTAACATCATGCACCTGTCCAAGTCCTTAAGCTTTAATGAAGTAGGTGAAAGCTATGAGGTGAATTGAGAAATTATTTATTGCTTAAAAAGTAGTGTCACATTCTTGTTGATAATGGAGCCAACAGGATCATCCTAAACAGAATATTACTATGATACCATCTTTGCTTAGTCTTCTTAATGCCTGTTCACCCTAAGCTCCTGCCTGTTTTCCAATCCTGGCTCATTGTGTTTTCCTTCAATTCTCTCTATTATCAGATATCTTTCTAATGAAGTTCTTTTCTTCTTAAATTACCCAGGGTTCATTTGCATTGCTTGCAACTTAAATTAGTAATCAATGCATTTGGAGTGAAGAAAACATTTTTTTAAAAATGTTTATTACTTGCGTGTGTGTGTGTGTGTGTGTGAGAGAGAGAGAGAGAGAGAGAGAGAGAGAGAGAGAGAATACATGCTCGCAAGCAGAAGAGGGGCAGAGAGAGAGGGAGCAGGCTCCCTGCTGACAGAAGAGAGCCCATTTTGGGGCTCAAACTCACGAACCAGGGCTCAAAAGGCTTATTAGCCTACCGAGCCACCTCGGCACCCCAAAGAACAGCAAAGATTTCAGAGGAAATGAGAGAACCAGGAAAAATACTTGGCAAACCTAAATAGGAATTAGCTATAAAATATTTTAACACCAGGGCACCTGGGTGGCTTAGTCAGTTGAGCGTCAGACTTAGGTTCAGGTCATGATCTTGCAGTTTATGAGTTCAAGTCCCGCGTCGGGCTCAGTGCTGACAGCTCAGAGCCTGGAGCCTGCTTTGGATTCTGTGTCTCCCTCTCTCCACCCTGTCCCTGCTCATGCTCTGTCTCTCTCTCTCTCTCTGTCTCTCAAAGATGAACAAACGTAAAAAAAATTAAAATATTTTAACACCATTAATTGGGCTAGATTTACTTATTTAAGGTAAATACTTTCATATTGTGTTAAAAACACCAGTTTATCCATATGTCTACCATATATAGGAGAAAAAAATTAAACAAAAACCAGATGCATTAAAAGAAAATGGACAGGAGAAATTTTCCATGAAGTTTAAGCTTCATTATGGCAAAAACATTCTCTGTTATAGCCATCATTCTATGTTATAAAGTAATATCAACTTTAACTCATGGTTATTGCATTGTGTTATGTGTATTAATGTTCTAGTGAAGGCAAATATAAAATCATGAACAGTAGTGTTAATATTAGGCAAAACAAATTAAGTGGAAAAATCATTAAATGAACTACATATTGCCATTTTGTAGTAATATTATAATCTTCAATGAATATATAACCATTAAAAATCATATTAAATATTTTTATTAATGTAAATGTTGAGTATTTAATATTTAAATATATGTTTAAAGAAATTGTATCATTAAGAGGCATAAATTAAGTGCTAGAATGCTAAATTTTATAAACATACATTTTTATAAAGATCAAGCAAAATATTCAATTTTAAAACATTACTAAGAGTGATTATATGAAATATATAAATTATATAAAATATATTTCAAACCATTCAGGTGGTTATATAAAAATAACAGCAAAGAATACTAAAAATACCAAATTAAGTCAGAAAATGAGTATTCAGTTCCAAGAGATTTAACTGTGAAACCCATGAAAGTGGAGAGTCAGAGACCGTGGATATATAAGTAGGGTGTCAGGATCCTAATATGAGAGAACACAGATAATGTCACTCATAAAAATAAAGGTAACTTTCAAAGAGAAAACACTGATGACTGGTAAATCAGAACACAGCCAACTGAAAACTGAAAAAAGAAGACACTTAAAAGTGGGCAAGGCTCAAGATATAGATCTTGGAAAGGTACTAATTCTAAGGAAGAAGATGTAGGAACAATTTAGAGATCTAATGGTAAGAGGAACAAAGAATCTGTAAGCAAAAAATTCGGAGTTCTTGGAAAAATGTTGCTGGTATTTTGACAGCAATTGCGCTAAATATGTAGACTGCTTTGGGTAGTATACAATTTTTAACAATATTTGTTTTTCTAATCCAGAAGCATGGAAAGCTTTTCTATTTCTTTGTGTCGTCTTCAATTTCTTTCATCAGCATTTTATAGTTTTCAGAGCACAGATCTTTCACATCTTTGGTTAGGTTTATTCCTAGATATCTTAAAGTTTTTTGGTACAACTATAAATGGGATGGATTCCTTAATTTCTCTTTCTGCTGCCTCATTATTGATGAATATAAATGCAAGAGATTTCCTTACGTTGATTTTGTATCCCGCAACTTTTCTAAATTTGTTTGTTATATAGCAGTTATTTGGTGGAGTCTTTGGGATTTTCGATATAGAATATCATGTCATCTTAAATAGTGAAAGTTTGACTTCTTCCTTGCCAATTTGGAAGACTTTTAGTGTGTGTGTGTGTGTGTGTGTGTGTGTGTGTGTGTGTGTGATTGTTGAGTCTGGCACTTCCAGTACTGTGTTAAATAACAGTGGTGACAGTGAACATCCATGTCTTTTTCCTCACAGTAGGAAAAAAGCTCTCAGTTTTTCCCCACGGAGGATGGTAATAGCTGTGTGTGGGTTTTTCATATATGGCCTTTATAATGTTGAGGTATGTTCCCTCTAACTCTACTCTGTTGAGGGTTTTTATCAAGAATGGATGCTGTACTTTGTCAAAGGCTTTTTCATTATCTATTAAGAGGATCATACGGTTCTTATCCTTTCTTTTATTAACATGGTGTATCACATTGACTGATTTGCAAATACTGAACAACCCTTGCAGCCCAGGAATAAATCTCACTTGATTGTGGTGAATAACTGTTTAAATGTATTGTTGGATTTGGTTTGCTAGTATTTTATCGAGAATTTGTGTATCCATGTTCATCAGGGATATTGACCTGTAGTGGTTTCTTTTTGTTTTGGTTTTGTTTTGCTTTTGTTGTTGTTGTTGTTTGTTTTATTGTTTTGTTTTTTGGTTTCTGTTTTGTTTTATAAGTGGAGTCACTATCTGGTTTTGCTATCAGAATAGGTATTAACTTTTCTTTTAATGTTTGGTAGAATTCACCTGTGAAGCCATCTGGCCCTGAACTTCTGTTCGTGGGGAGTTTTTTTATTATTGATTCAATCTCTTTGCTGGTTACCAGTCTACTCAAGTTTTCTATTTCTTTCTGTTTCAGTTTTAGCAGTTTATATGTTTGCAGGAATTTATCCATTTCTTCTAGGTCGTCCAACATGTTGCCATATAGCTTTTCATAACATTATGTTATAATTGTTTGTATTTATGCGGTATTGGTTGTTATTTCTCCTGTCTCATTTGTGATTTTATTTATTTGGGTCCTTTCTCTTTTCTTTTGATATGTCTGTCTAAAGGCTTATCAATGTTATTAATTTTTCAAAGAACCAGCTCCTGGTTTCAGTGATCAGTTAATTTTTCAAAGAATCAGTTCCTGGTTTCATTTTTTGTTTCTATAACATTTATTTCTGCTCTCTATATATTATTTTCTTCCTTATCTTGGCTTTAGTATTCATTTGTTGTTCTCCTTCTAGCTCCTTTAGGTTTAAGGAAGGCTTGGTTGTTTATTTGAGATTTTTCTTGTTTCTTGAGGTAGACCTATATTGCTATACACTTCCCTTTTAGGACCACTTTTGCTACATCCCAAAGGTTTTGGACCATTGGGTTTTCATTTTTACTTGTTTCCATGTTTTTTTTTTAAATTTCTTATCTGATTTCCTGGTTGACCCATTCATTCTTTAGTAGTATGTTGTTCAGCCTCCATGTATTTGTGGTCTTATCAAATTTGTCTTGAACCACAAAAGACCCTGAACAGCCAAAGAAATCTTGAAAAAGAAAAGCTGGAGGCATCAAAAATCTGGACTTACAGTTATAGTACAAAGCTGTAGTGATCAAAACAGTATGGTTTTGATACATAAAAATAGACCAATATCAAGAGAACAGAACAGAAAATCTAGAAATGAACCCACAACTATATGGTCAATTAATCTTTGACAAAGCATGAAAGAATATACAGTGGGAAAAGACAGTCTCTTCAACAAATGGTGCTGGAAAAACTAGACAGCAATATGGAAAATAAGGAAACTGGACCACTTTCTTACACCATATACAAAAATAAATTAAAAAAAGGATTAAAGACCTAACTGTGAAACTAGAAACCATAAAAATCCTAGAGAACAGAGGCAGTAACCTCTTTGACACTGGCCATAGCAACTTCTTTCTAGATATGTCTCCTGAGGCTAGAGAAAGAAAAGCAAAATGAACTATTAGAACTTCATCAAAATAAAAAGCTTCTGCACAGAGAAGAAAGCAATGAACAGAACTAAAAGGTAAGCTAGGAATGGGAGAAGATATTGCAAATGACGTATCTGATAAAGGGTTACTATCCAAAATATATAAAGAACTTATAAACCTCAAGTGCCAAAACACAAATAATCCAGTCTAAGAATGGGAAGAAGACATGAACAGAATTTTTCCAAAGAACAAATCCAGATGGCCAACAGACACCTGAAAAGATAGTCAACATCAGTCATCATTAGGGAAATACAAATCAAAACTACAATGAGATGGACATTTAGGCTCTTTTCATAATTTGGCTATTGTTGAGAGTGCTGCTATAAACATTGGGGTACAAGTGCCCCTATGCATCAGCACTCCTGTATCCCTTGGGTAAATTCCTAGAAGTGCTACTGCTGGGTCATAGGGTAGGTCTATTTTTAATTTTTTGAGCAACCTCCACCCTGTTTTCTAGAGTAGCTGTACCAGTTTGCATTCCCACCAACAGTGCAAGAGGGTTCCTGTTTCTCCACATCCTCTCCAGCATCTATAGCTGATTTGTTCATTTTAGCCACTCTGACTGGCATGAGGTGATATCTGAGTGTAGTTTTGATTTGTATTTCCCTGATGAGGAGCGACATTGAGCATCTTTTCATGTGCCTATTGGCCATCCAGATGTCTTCTTTAGAGAAGTGTCCAACAACTGATGAATGGATAAAGAAATTGTGGTTTATATACACAATGGAATACTATGTGGCAATGAGAAAGAATGAAATATGGCCCTTTGTAGCAATGTGGAGGGAACTGGAGAGTGTTATGCTAAGTGAAATAAGCCATACAGAGAAAGACAGATACCATATGTTTTCACTCTTATGTGGATCCTGAGAAACTTAACATAAACCCATGGGGGAGGGGAAGGAAACAAAAAAAAAAAATGAGAGAGGTTAGAGTGCGAGAGAGCCAAAGCATAAGAGACTCTTAAAAATGAGAACAAACTGAGGGCCGATGGGGGGTGGGAGGGAGGGGAGGGTGTGTGATGGGTATTGAAGAGGGCATCTTTTGGGATGAGCACTGGGTGTTGTATGGAAACCAATTTGACAATAAATTTCATATATTTAACAACAACAACAACGAAAACTACAATGAGATGCCACCTCATACTTGTCAGAATGGCTAAAGTCAACAAAACAAACAGTAGGTATTAGTGAGGATGTGTAGAAAGAAGAACCCTCTTATACTGTTGGTGAGAATGCAAACTGGTGCAGCCACTCTGGAAAACCGCATGGAGGTTCTTCAAAATTTAAAAATAGGACTACCTTATAATCCAGTAATTGCACTACTAAGTATTTATCCAAAGAAGACAAAAATACTAATTCAAAGGGATGCATGCACCCTGATGTTTATAGAAGCATTATCTACAATGGCCAAGTGTGGAAACAATTCAAGTGTCCATGAACTGATGAATGGATAAAGAAAAAGTGGCATATATGTAATGGAATATTACTCAGCCATAACAAAGAATGAAATGTTGCCATTTTCAAGGACATGGATGGAGCTAGAGAGTATTATGTTAAGTGAAATAAATCAACCAGAGAGACAAATACTATATGATATCACTCATATGTGGAATTTAAGGAAAAAAAACAAATGAACAAAGAAGAAAAAAAAGAGAGAGAGAGAAACCAAGAAACAGACTCTTAACTATAGAGAACAAAGTGATGGTTACCAGAGGGGAGGTGGGTAGCGCATGGGTCAAATATGTGATGGGTATTAAACAGTACACTTTTTGTGATGAGCACTGGGTGCTGTATGGAAGTTTTCAATCACTATATTGCATACCTGAAATGAACATTTGCACTGTGTGTTAACTAACTGGAGTCTAAATAAAAACTTTTTTTAAAGGGGAAAGAAAAGACAAGAGACACAAGTGTTAGCAAAGGTGTGGAGAAAAGGGACCCCTTGTACACTACTGGTGGTGATGTAGATTGGTACAGCCCTATGGAATCCCTCAAAAAATTAATAGAACTCCCATATGACCCAGCAGTCTGACTTCTGGGTATGTATTCAAAGGAAATGACATAAGGATCATGAAGAGATCTCTACACTACCATGTTCATTGCAGCATTATTCACAATAGCCAAGATAGGGAAACAACTTAAATGATGAAGAAAAAAAAGAAAAATTAAGGCTATATCAGAAATAAATGAAAATGATAAACTTATCAATTTTTCTCTACCAAAAAAATCACCGATTGAAAAAAAGCAGCTATTTAATATCAGGAAAGGTACTCTGAAGTAGTAAATCTAATCAATATCTGAACACTCTTACTTTCCTTTACATGTAACTATTATTGTTTATTTAGAAGAACATTACAAAATAACACAAATGTTGTAAATTATATTCTCACAATCTAACATACGAAAGAACACATGAAGTAACAATTGAAATATTTCAACTAATAAATATGGTCTTTCCCAAACCCCATAAAGCATAAAGCCAGTAAGACATATGCTCTAATTCGAGTTAACATTAAAACAACATTTACAAAAATTTTTAAAAGCAACAATAAAATCATGAATCATAAATTTAAAACCTAGAAACCATATTTTAAAAAGACTGCGTCAAAGGAGTTGAGAAAATCCAAAAAAGTTATTGATAAAAAGGTGAAATCATCTGAGAAATAAAGATTAATTAACATGATACCAAAAGGAGAGGGATTTAAAGTAAAATCTGGTATGTGTGATTGTGCAATTTCTTGAAAACTGTCTCCGAATACAATTCAGAGAAAAAGTTATGTATATAGAAAAAAATAACCCATGTAAAACACACACACATATCAGATTAAAATTAATATTAAAAATAATAATTCAATAACATTTTCCAGGAAATAAATAAGACCTAATTCTAGTGAAAAGTTCACTACGCATCATGGAATTATTGACCTACAACCTTCAACTCAAGAAATACTGTGATAATGCTCTTGGGCTTTAAGAATGAAAGAAAAGAAAATCTCAAAAAGGTCTCCAGGAATCACGAACAAGATACTTACAAAAGACAACAAATGAACAAACACAAACTTCAAAAGAAACATGCAATAAACATATATAGTGGAATACCATTTCTAGGAAGCTCAACAAAAGCAAGTGTGAGCTAAATCTGTCAAATCCATCCAATTGTGTCTTTAAATATCAAGAGTGTAAAAATATTCTTATATATGGAATACATTAGGGAATATTGCAAATGAACTCTTCTTGAGGAATCTACTAAAAGGCGAGCTATATCCCATGAAGTGATAACTGGGAAACTTCAGAAAATGGTCATGGCATCGCTGAACATACTTAATTGTAGATCTAAGAACAAATGAAAGGTGGGAAAAGATTGTAAGAGTAATATGGTTATGTTGTGAAAGAAAAAAAAAAACAAGCACCAATGCAAATAAAATGTTCAAGGAAGAATGTGATTGTCACAATGGTAGCAGTTGGTAGTCAAAGAATGTTATACTCATCTGACAACTCAAACAACAGATGATTAAATAAAATGAAAGAAGACTAAAGGATATTTTAATAAATACTATTTTAAAGGGAACCATGTGAATAAAAAGTAAAAATCTTTTATGATTTAAAAAAAAGGAAAAAAAGAAAAGACCGCAGAGAGTAGATGTAACAAAATATAATATTTGTTGTAGTTATACTATCATATTATTAAATAATATAAGAAGTTGAAATCAAATATCAGATAACATACATGTATATGTGCCTAACTCAGTTATTCTAAAAAGCAAAAAAGGATTCCAGCTTATCTCACAAAGCAACATCCAAATTTATGCAATTTAAAATAGACATATCTAAAACAATGACTCTAAGGGCCAAAACATAAAGGATGGGAAAGGTGTAACAGGAAACAGAAAAATTAAGAAAGTAGGAGTTAGAAACCTTATATCAGAAAAGAACTCAGAAAACAAAAACAAAAACAAAAACAAAAAACAATAAATGCAGCAACCATAAATGTACTATAATGATAAAAGCCACAATTTGCTTCCATATGGTTTACATTAAAGGGATATAAGATAGAGAGAAATTATAGGAAATTTAACCCATTAATGTTAGGAAAGTATAAATCAAATGAAAAATCATTAAACAAGAGGTAGGAGATCTCAACATAATCAATAAGGTAAATGTATGTATAACTATATTGTGTCTTGATGTTAAAAATATACCTTTTTATAATGACAGATGGAATTTTCACAAAATGAGTCATATATTAGCTCATAAGAAAGCACCAATTTCATCCTATGAAGCAGAAAATAATATAGACAATAATCTTTTCACAATTCAATAAAGCTAAAATTTAATGAAAACATTTTAAAAGATACTTTTTTGGGGAATTTTTTAAGTGGAAAGCTTTATTTTATTTTATGAAAGTAATAATAAACTAGAAGCTTAGGATGGCAGGGAAGAAAAATAACACTACCTGCCTTATAATTTTGTTGTAAAGTATCAATAATGCAAAGCAGTGAAATGAATACACAAACACATTTAAAATGATTACTATCATTTAATATATTTTATTTATGAAAAATTATTGACTTCCAGTTTTAGCTCTGACATTAAGAGATCTTAGAAGTTGTAAATCCCATCCTTCCAACAAGAAAAAAAAACTGGCAATATGGAAATAAATGTTTCCTCTTGACCCATCAGAGAATTGACCTTACAGAGAAAACCAATACCCTAAAATCTGTAGAGACCAGCAAATACAAAGAACCACAGCTAAGGTTCAACTATCTGGAACAGAAGACGTTGGAACCATTAACTGGTAGAAACAGTTAAATGGCAATTTTGACAAATTGCTGATGGCTGAATGTGAATTAGCATGAGGCTAAGAAACTCCTAAAAGCCAGTCTTAGGAGGCCCCACACTTTTGTGGGTTTTACATCCTGGAACCTCACCAGGTTCTCACAGTGAAGTTCCTAGAAAATCTCCACCATGTTCTGGCATGTTGAGAGGAAAAAATAACCATTCTGAGATACAGTTTCATTCTGAATAGCACAGAGTCACTCACCAGGGAAAAAAGACTATCAGAATCTTACCCCACAAAGGAGGAAGGGCTTTTACCCAGCTCTCTTCCTCTTTCTTCCTGTCTTCCATAAGGAAAAATCTTAAGAAATGCTTGTGAGGGTCACAGCGCAGGAAACAGGCCTACTGAAAGATTAAGATTTAATAATAAAATTATAGGACACTTTTCCCCTCACTCCACCACACAATACGCCAGAGTACTAAGTGCAGATCACAGCTGAAATTGCTGTAAGATACAGACTATATTTAAGGAGTAGTTCTTAAGGAAACCCAGAGAAAGCAGGGGAGACAAAAACAAGGATACTAGAGTAATTTGAAGTCCCTGGCACCAATATCTGTAACATTAAGGAGAGTCCAAATACTAGTTATACTAGCATAAAACTTCACATTAAATGTTTTTTTTTTTGCCTCAATACCTATAACCCAATACATAATATCCGAATTTCAATTAAAAATCACAAGGCATGCTAAATGGCAAGAGAAAACACAGTTTGGAGGGACAAAGCATCAAAACCAGACTCAGATATGGCACAGATAATCGGAATGATCATACAGGAAATATAGAATGACCGTAATAAAAATGTTAAGGGTTTTAACAGAAAAAGAAGACAAAACACACATGAGATTGGGTAATGTTGGCATGGATATAGAAGTTTGAAGAAATAGCCAAAAGATATAACCCACAACAAATCAAAATCTGTAACAGAATTGAAGAATGTTTTTGATGGGCTCATCAACAGACTGGACATGATCAAGGAAAGAATAACTAAGCTTGAAGACACATCAGTAAACAAACAAACAGAAATATAAAAGGAAAAAAGGGAAAGAAAAAAAAAAAAAACATCTCAAAACCATAGAGCAGTTTCATCATGTGTAACCAACATATGCCTAATTATAATCACTGAAAGAAAAGAAGGCACAAAGCAGAGGGAAAGTCTAAATAAATGATGGCTTAAAATTTTCCAAGTTTTAATGCCAGGCATCAAAACAAAAATACTGAAAGCTCAAAGAACAGAAAGCAGCATAAATATCAAATAATAAATACTGAGGCATGTTACATTCAAACTGCAGCAAATGAAAGACAAAGTAAATCTTGGAGAAATAGTCTGGGGGGAAAAGCACCTTACTTATTTAGGAACAAGGATAAGAATCACAAAGGACTTCTCTTCAGAAGCCATGCAAACAAGAAGTCCAGAGTGAAATGCTTACAGTGTTGAAAATAAATAAATAAAACCAACCTAGAATTCCATAAGCAATGAATTTATGCTTTAAAAGTGATAAAACTTTCTTCAAACAGACAAATACAGAGGGAATTCACTGCCAGCAGACCTAACTTTCAAGAGATGTTAAGAAGTATTTAAGGAAAAGGAAAATAATGTAGGTCAGAAACTGGATTCTCCACTAAGAAAGGAAATGTGTCATAGAGGGAATAAATGAATGTAAAATAAGACCTCTTAGTTTTATTTTTATTGATCTAAAAATGTCTTTGTTTTTAACATAATAGTAAAAATATATTGGATATTTATAGCATATAGATTAGTGAAGGCAATATTCTAAGGGATAAGATAAAAGAATTGGGAATAATCTGTTATAAAATATCTATACTACCCATTAAGTGTTTTTTCAAAGTGATCTTAGACTGTAAATATATATTGCAAGCTCTGGGGCAACCACCGATTTTTTTTTATTTTTAAGAACAGTGATTGGTATGCTAAAAGAAGAGAAAAAATTAAATCATACAGTCTGCTCAATTAAAACTAGAGATGGCAAAAAGTGGAAAACCAAAAAAGAATAAATGCAATGAATAGGAAAATATTTACAACATACTAGAAATGTATAGGAAAACATTTACAACATATTTACCTATATTAACAACTACTTTAAGTGTGAAAGTCTAAATATACCAATGAAAATATATTGTCAGAGTTGATAAAAAATAAACACTACTATATGTTCTCTAAAGGAAACACATTTTAAACATACAGACACAGATAGATTAAAAGTAAAGGTATGGAGAAAGAAATACTATGCTAATAGTAGTAAGAAGAAAGGCAACAGACTCCAGAACAAGGAAAATTAGCAGTCATGAAAACAGGCATTGTGTAGCGATAAAGGGATAAATTCTCCTAGAAAGCACACTAATTCTTTTTTTTTACCTTTTTTTTTTAAATATGAAATTTATTGTCACATTGATTTCCATACAACATCCAGTGCTCATCCCAACAGGTGCCCTACTCAATGCCCACCCCCCATCAACCCTCAGTTTTTTCTCAGTTTTTAACAGTCTCTTATGCTTTGGCTCTCTCCCTCTCTAACTTTTTTTTTCCTTTCCCTCCCCCATGGTCTTCTGTTAAGTTTCTCAGGATCCGCATAAGAGTGAAAACATATGGTATCTGTCTTTCTCTGTATGACTTATTTCACTTAGTATAACACTCTCCAGTTCCATCCACGTTGCTACAAAAGGCCATATTTCATTCTTTCTCATTGCCAAGTAGTATTCCATTGTGTATATAAACCACAATTTATTTATCATTCATCAGCTGATAGACATTTAAGCTCTTTCCATAATTTGGCTATTGTTGAAAAGTGTTGCTATAGACATTGGGGTACAAGTGCCCCTATGCATCAGCACTCCTGTATCCCTTAGGTAAACTCCTGTCAGGAAACCACACAAATTCTTAACACGCATACAGTTAACAACAGATGATCAAAATACATGAGGCAAACACTGGTAGAACTGAAATGAGAAATACATAAGTCCACTATTATAGTTGAAGACTCCAAATCCTTTCTTTTGTTAACCGGTCCACTGAGTGGATAGAAATCAGCAACAATGCAACTAACATGAAGAGAATTTTAATCTATTTGACCTAATTGACATTTATATAATACTCCATCCAACAAAATCAGGATACATATTAAGTTCAAAAGGAAAATTCACCAAGATAGAATACAATTCTGGGTCATAAAATGCTCAAATCACATAAAATATATTTTCAGACCATAATGGAATTAAAATAGTTATCAACAGGAGAAAGAAAAATCCCCAAATGTTTGGACATTAAAACAGTGTGAAATAGGGGCACCTGGGTGGTGTTTCCAAATCGTGATTTTGGCTCAGGTCATGATGTCACAGTTCATGGGTTCCAATCCCAAGTCAGGTTTTGTGTTGACAGCATGGAGACTGCTTGGGATCCTCTCTCCCTCTCTATCTGCCCCTCACCTACTCACTCCCTCTCTCTCAAAATAAATAAATAAACATTAAAAAACCAGTGTGAAATATACAAAGGTCTAACTAAAAAAAGGTCTCAGGAGAAAGTAATTTTTGAAATAAATGAAAATAAAGCATCTATACTTGTGGTGTGCAGTGAAAACAGATTAGAAGGAAAATTATAGTGCTAAATGCATAATTTATTGAGAATGCTCAAATAATCTAAGCTTCTATCTCAGAACACTAGAGAAACAGGAGATATTTAAGTATGAAGCAGATAGAAAAAGCAAATTATAAAATTTAGAGCAGATATCAATTAATTTGAAACCAAGAAAATAACAGAAAAAATTAAAGTTATAAAAAGATTATTCATTGAAAGATTAAATCTCTAGCCAGGATAACCTACAAAAAAAGAAAAAAAAAGACACAAAATGCCTATAAATAATTTTCTGGACATTAAAAGCTTAATAAAGGGTATTATAGACTGCAAGAGTCTCTCCACAAAAATCCATACATTGAAGCTTTGATCCCCAATGTGATAATATTAGAAGATGGGGCCTTTGGGAGGTAGTTAAGTTTAGATGAGATCATGAGGATGGGGTCTTCAGGATAGGATTAGTGCCCCTATAAGAAGAGACGACAGATCTTGCTCTTTCCCTTTCTTCATCATGTGAGGAAGCTTAATGAGGTAGCATCAAGAAGGCAGCTGTCAACAATCCAGAAGAGGGTCCTCTTCAGACACCAATTATCTGCTAGCACTTCCATTTTGTTCTTTCCAGCTTCTGGAACTGTTTAAGTTGCCCAGTCTATAGTACTTTGTTATAGCAGCTCAAACTGACTAAGACAAAGTGGTACCATGAATAATTTTATGTCCACAAATTTGATAACTTAGATAAAATATACAAATTACCTGAAAGATGCAAACTTACAAAAGTCAAACAAGATGAAATAGATAATTTCATTAGATCCATCTATATTAACAACACTGAATAAAAATCTTCCAAAAGAGAAAGTATCAGGAAAGACTGAAAGGAAGTGTAAGGAAGAAATATAAGCTTTTCATAATCTTTATCATGAAGCAGAAGCATAGGAACACCTCATAATTCTTTTCACAAGTTCAGTATTTTCCTAATACCGAAACTGTATAAAGGCATTATTAGACAGGAAAACTATTGACAAAATAATGTTAGAGTTTATATAGAGTAGCAAAAGATCTATAATACCCAATACAGTACTAAAGAAGAACAAGTTTGGAGTATTACCTGGCTTCAAGACTTATTATAAAGCTACAATAAACAAGAGAGTGAGGTATTGGTAAAAGAATAAACACAAAGACTAACAGAATGAAATAGAGTGCCCAGAAATACACCTAAATATTGTCAACTGATCTTTGAAACAGGAGCAAAGGAAATTCACTGAAACAAATTTTTTTTTTTCAACAAATAATGCTGGAACAATTTAACTTCTAGATGGAAAATATACCCATATGTATATTTACATCTAGACACAGACTTCACAACTTTATGAAAGTAATCTGAAAATGGATCACACACCTAACTGTAAAACTCAAAACTATAAAACTTCTAGAAGAAAACAAAGGAGAAAAGCTGGATGACCTTGGATTTGGTGATGACTTTTTAAATACAATACCAAGAGCATAATCTGTGAAAGAAAACATTGGTAGATGAACTTATTAACATTAAAATGTTCTGCTCTGCATACAGATACTAGTAATAGAATGGGAAAAAAAAAAAACCACCAACAATAAGATAGTAAGTATAAAACACATGTCTGATAAAAGACTTTGAACCAAAACATACAAATATCTCTTGAAACTAAACAATTAAAAAAATAAATTTCAAAATAAACAAAAGATTTGAAGAGATATTTTACCAAATAAGATATACAGAATAAAAACAAGCATATTAAAAGATTCTTAGCAACATTTGTCATAATGGAAGTGTAAATTAAAACAAGATAGCACCACATACCTATTTGAATTGCTTAAAAAACAAACAAGCAAACAAACAAAATCCCAAAAAAGCTGACAATACCAAATGATGGTGAAGATACAGACAAAAGAAATTCTAATTCATTGGTAGAGGGAATACAAATTGACACTGCCACACTGAAAGACAGTTTAGCAGTTTCTTAAAAAGCTAAGCGTAGTTTCCCCATGCTACACAACTACATTCTCAGATAATACTCAGCTGATCTGAAAATCTGTTTCTACACAAAGACCTGCACATGATGTTCATAGCAACTTTATTCATAATTGCAAAAAGAGGAAGCATCCAATCTGTCCTTTAGTAGATGAATATATGAATAAACTGGGGTACCTCCATACAAAGGAATATTATTCAGCAGTAAAAAAGAAATGGTTTATCAAGCACTGAAAAGGTATTGATGAACCTTTAAAATGAAGTGCTGTGTGAAAGCACAAGAAGTGCTGTGTGAAAGCAAGTCTAAAAGGGCTACATACTGTATGATACCAAGTATATGATATTGTATGAAAGGGAAAACCATGAAAATAGTGAAAATGATCAATGGTTGATAGGTATGGGAGGGGTGAACAGGTGAAGCACAGGGGAGTTTTTCATGGATATGAAACTATTCCATATGATTCTGTAATGGTGGATACCTGACATTATGCATTTGTCAAAACCCACAGAATTTCACAGAACAAAAAATTTGAATGGTCTTCAAATTTTAGCAAGCCATTTCAGGAGGCAGAGGTATCCAGAAAAGAATGTAGAAAGTGGTGACACTCTCACTACAGTTGCCCCTTAAACAATGGTGGGAGTTAGGGGTGCCAACCCTCCATGAAGTAAAAAGTCTGCATCTAACCTGACTCCCTAAAAACTTTACTAATAGTCTACGGTTGACCAGAAGCCTTACCAAATAGCATAAAGAACCGATTAACATTTATTTTACAAGTTACACGTGCTACATACTGTATTCTTAATATAAAGTTAAACAGACAAAAACATGTATGAAGAAAGCCAAAAGAGAAAATACATTTACATTATTGTAATGTGTTTATTGGAAAAAAAATCTGCCTATAGTGGACCTGCGCAGTTCAAACTCATATTGCTCAAGGGTCAACTATCTTTTACAAGAGTATGAAACAACCTCTCTGAGAGGGGAGAGTGAAGGTGCTACCCTAAGTAACTGTGGAAATGAATGAAATCTGTGGGGCTAAAGGCAAAATCAGCTGCACATAAGCATTGTGCTCTACTTCATAAAGTTATGTCCAGTGGGCAAAAAGATTAAGAACCCTGATGCTGTTTTAAAAGTATGCTGGAATTGAACTATTATTTAAATGATTCAGGCTGATGTTAAGGGGCTGGGTTTCTTATTGTGGGAGTGGAAATTTACAGATATGTATGTGCAAAAGTCTTCAATGACAGTAGTGCATTAATTAGAGTTAGAGATATCAGTATGCAGTCATGTTTGTCTTCATATAGATAGAAATATCTAGTTAGTATATACACTGTTAGTAAACACACATGTATTGCTTGCTCTATCAGTCAAAAGAAGCTGAAAACAAAGATCTTTCATATCAATAAGCACACCTAGTGTCCAGGCTTGGTTCCTAATGTGATTCTTCAAGGAAAGGAATCAGGGCTCCTTGGAGAAGTGGCTGACTCTAGGACTGGGCCTGGAAATAAACAATATGATCCTGGAGCTTGTTTAGTGTCAGCAAGTAAGAACATGCTCATACAAACAAAAAATCAGGCAAACAAGAAAATCCCTCGCTGATGATATGTCATGTGCCAAAGAAGCACAGGAGCCCATCAAGTAAGTTCACAATGGCCAAAATCCCAAAAAATGATCTTAATGGTTCCAAAGCCAGAGCAATTTGAGCAATAACATAAATAAAAGAGTATTGGATTTTAATCATAAGTATAAAATAAATACCTAGAGTTGACACTGATATAAATGATTGACTAATGAAATATATGAAGAAGCAATATATCTACCATAAAAAGAATTCCAAATGATTTATGTAGAAGTCCTCCATCAACAGGAGAACTCCTACTGAAGTTTTCTCTCTATATAGTGACTACTTTTCAAGGAATATAGAATGGAAAAGGGTGGAAAACAGTAACCATAGAGTAGAAAAACCTGAAAACCACTATCTCAGTGAGGTGATAAGATTATGTCATAAAGATTATTGGTTGACCTAAATATAAAAATCAAGATGTTATACATCTCCTGAAGCATTTGATGATAATTCTTCATCTGACCTTGGAAGCTTTCTTACAATGTGTTCCCACTCTATTCTTTTTTTTCTTTATGTTTTATTTAATTTTGGTGTTTTGTTGTCCTCTGAAAATTTAGACAGAATTCTACTCTACAAAATGGAATAAATTTGGCATAAAAGAACATAGGAAATATTCCCAAGTCTTCCAGAAAATAACATATATCGAACTTAAACATTCAGGGAAGTAAAATATATATTGTGAATACCCATAGGGAAACTCAAGAATTATAGGCTTAAATGTAGGTAAAATTAGCTATTTTGATTGATTTATACAAAATAATTTAATTGTCATATTTAATATTCTGAACAGAATAGTAAATATGTTAAGCTACATCAATAAATCTAGAATCAGTCTCCGTTAGCTTTGTAAAGTTGAAGCAAAATAAGCACTTGAAAGAACTGAAATATTGAAAAGAATATAATAAGTTTCTCTTATTTGAGGTAAATATCATTTTTTATGTTCTAGAGCAATGTTGTGATAACCTCCAGTGTACATTATATATTTAAACCAATTTAACAAATGTTACAAAAATATTTAAAGATATTTTAAAAATTTTATCACTGCTCCAACATTGCAAATTTAGGGTAAGTTATGGGTATATGGTAGCATGAGTTTTATTAAATATATACAAACATGGAATTTTAGAATCTATCCATGGATCCACAAACATATACATACACATACATAATATAGATTACATTATATATAATATATAGGATTAGATATATCATGTTACATATTATATATTATACATGTATATAAATATTGTCTTTATCATCTTCAATTCCCAAAAGATGATTTTGATTTTTCTTTAACTGATCATATATGGCTTATAATTTAGAAGGGAGTCAAGGACATAATGAACAGTGTAAACAGACTCTTGGTCCTCTAGCCATGAAGCTCCTCTCACAAACAAAATAGTTTCTTATTCATACTTCAGTGATATTTTATGTAACATGTAATATACATATCCATCCATATGGATATATGTAGAGAAGTGTAAATATGCATATACATATATGTATTTTTAATTTCATGAATAAATCTCATATAATAGAATCCTAGGGTAGAATTAGTGGATCAAAGTGTACATTCTAAATTTTAATAAGTTTGTTGAATTTTCTCAAAGTTACAGCAATGTACCCTTGCCCTTATACATATTCTGGCCAATACAAAACTTTATCCAATTTTCTGGTCTTCATAAATTTGATAAAATAGGTAATTGTGGTTTTATTTTTGCATTTCTCTTATATTTAACATAGTTACACATCCATTAATATGTTTGATAACTATTACACTTTACATATTAACTTTTTTCATGTCTTGGCTCATTTTTTTGTTTTTATTTTTATTTTTGTTTATTTTGATTTTTATTACTGATTCACTATGTATAAAGATAATTAGTTTATCCAATAATTATCCTTTTGTACACTTTTCCAGTTTTCCAGTTGTCTGTTTCTCATGATACAATTCAAAATTTAACATTTACTTTTTCAGTCATTGGTCTTTTTCTGCTCTTGAATCTTTGAGTCATATTAAGAAAGGCTTCCAATAATCTGTGATTCTGAAAGAATAATTTTGTATTTTCTTATACTACTGTGGCTGTATTATTTTTGCTTAAATATTTGAATTATTAGGCTTATACTTTGATTTAAAGCCTGAGGTATGGATCTTATTTTGGAGGAGAGTGAGGATGCTGTTTTTATATTTATGTTTTCCAGATTGCTACTGTACTTTCTCAACATTCTTAAGAAATACATCTGTCCCTCACTGATTTGCAATATTATATTTATCAAAAACTATATTCCTTAATATATATGTGTTTGTTTGGAAAGGATTTTCATTTACTCATTCATTCTACAAAAAACTTAAACTTTGTTTCTGTTATTACTGTTTTTAAGTTTTAAAGATTATATATATGTATATAATTTTACACACACTGAAACAAAGATATATGTATATGTGTGTGTATGTATACAAAACCATATAAATATTTGTTTGCAGCAAGTAAGCAGAGCACTAGTGGTTACTTTTATATTCCTGTAACAATCTTAGTTGGAAACACATTGGAAAACATCGCTATTCCTTTAGTATTTAACTGCATTTTTTTTTGTAATTTTTTTAACATTTATTCATTTTTCAGAGACTGAGAGACAGAGTGTGAGTAGGGGAGGGGCAGAGAGAGAGGGAGACCCAGGATCTGAAGCTGGCTACAGTCTCTGAGCTGTCAGCACAGAGCCCAACGCAGGGCTCGAACCCCAGACCGTGAGATCATGACCTGAGCTGAAGTTGGAGGCTTAACTGACTGAGCCACCCAGGCACCCCTTAACTGCAGTTTTAAATAAAGTTTACTAATAGCACATTTAGGGCTTTTATTTAATCACTATTTATTGTCAGATTAATGTATAATTGTGTTTGTTTTTTAACACACACACACACACACACACACACACGTGTATGTATGTATGTGTATTTATTTATTTATTTATTTATTTATTTGATATTAACCTCATGACTGTTCCATAAAAATTTTAGGATCTTTAGGATGTTATCATCTTTCTCTACGTCCTTGAAGAAATTGATTTTCATTTGCATTATTAATTCTTTACAAGCTTGGCATATTTCTCCTTCATGAATGTTGGAATGTAGCACACTGCTGGTTGAGGGATAAAAAGAGCACTTCTACAAATTTTTATGGTAATTCTATTTCTATTCTATTGTCCTATGTGTGCAATTTAGAAGTTCCAAAAATTAGTTATGTCTTAATTACTATTTAAGTTTATTTATGTACAACGTGAAAAGTGTTCTTATGATTCTTTTCATTGTAATTCTCTTGTGGATATTTTATATTGTTATTTCTATTTTGTGTATATTTCTCCTCATTCAGTTAAGGCTGCCTTGATGAATTGTTCTCTTTGTTTTTCAAAGTAATAGCTCTTAGATTTTTTTTTTAATTTTTTTAGCGTTTATTTATTTTTGAGACCGAGAGAGACAGAGCATGAACAGGGGAGGGTCAGAGAGAGGGAGACAGAATCTGAAACAGGCTCCAGGCTCTGAGCTGTCAGCACAGAGCCCAACGCGGGGCTCGAACTCACGGACCGCGAGATCATGACCTGAGCCGAGGTTGGCCGCTTAACCGACTGAGCCACCCAGGCGCCCCAATAGCTCTTAGATTTATATGCTCCAACATATTCCACTTTATTTTATTAATTTCTTTTTCCCAATTAGGTTTCTTTTCTACCTCAATTACCAACTTAAGTTGTATGTTTCACTTATTATGGTATTGTTTTTTTAATAATATATTCTGTTGATTTTATAATACAGTTTATGAGTATTTATTTTACTTTGAGCTTTGTCTTAACTGTATCCCACAGGTTCTTTCATGTAGATTTTTTTTACTACCTTTAAATCAAATAGCATTTGGATTTAATTTTCTCTTTAAAACAACTTTTTTTTTTAAAGTTTATTTATTTTGCGAAAGAGAGGAAGAAAGAAAGCACACACAGGGGAGGGACAGAGTGGGAGAGGGAGAATCCCAAGCAGGCTTGCACTGTCAGCACAGAGCCCAACATGGGGCTTTATCCCAAGAACCATGAGATCATGACCTGAGTCGAAACCAAAACTCAGACACTTAACCGAATGAGCCAGCCAGGCGTCCTAAGACAATATTTATTAAATAATTTTTTTAACATCCAATATGGCACTGTTTCTTTTATACATTTTTATACTTTTTTTCTTTTATTAATAATTTCCACACTTAACTAAAACTAAGTCAAAGAACATCTGCTATACAATTCAAAGTTTTTCGAATTTTTGAAGATATTCTTTATGAACGAATACTATAGAGTTTGATATATGAAAGTTATATTTATTTTATGACTTGTGCAATTTAGTTATTCTGTATTTTTATATACATTGGTGTATGTTATCACTGGGTGAGAAACATAAATTATTATTTTGATTTACATTGCTCTGCTAATTGCCTGTAGCTTATGCCTTATAATTTTGATTATATATTTGTGCATAGATATTCATGATTGGATATTACATTTGGAATTACAAATGATCTTTTAATGAATTTCCTTTTGTATTAAAACTGCAGCTCTAGATTTTTAAAAGAGCTTTATTAAGGTATAATTGATTGCATGAATTAAAACTGTACAATTTTTCTAAAGTGTTGTCAAATGTACACATGAAACCAGTATCATATACATATACACAGATGGCACACATAAATATATTGTCTACATATACAAACAAAATATTTTGTATACACACACATTTTTTATTCTTGTAGGCGGTATAATATCAGTGTAATATGTGATTACTGTATGCTTCCTCTAATCCCTTACAATGATTCCTCATTCTGAGATGTTTTCCTCACAGGAAACTGAAGAGTACTGTGTTGAACACCTGAGTTGGACCAACCGCAGATCTTTAGGGTTCTCTCTCTGAAGTTCTCTTCCCCCCCAATACTGTGTCTTGGGTACTCTCGCCTTTTCCCTTTCTCTAGATTCAGCTCCATCTCCTCAATTCCCACTGGACTCTACCTAGGTTCCCCTCGTTGTCCCATGGCCTGAAAACTCTCTCAGGGCAGTAAGGTTGTACAGTCGTAGGACTCACCAATTTGGTTTTCTGTTGCCCAGGAAATCATTGCTCCTTACTGGATATCCATTTTCTTTTCTGAGTTCTGAAATTTGTATTTCATGATTGTCTTTGGTCTAAAACTTATGTACTTCAGTGACTATTTCTGAATTAATTCTTTCATTTGATGGCATGCATTCAATTACAATTTTAATCCATTCTGTAACTTCCTCTTTCTGGTGGATTTCACAAGGATCCTCAGTTTGGTTACTATTTTCCATTATTTTTTATTTCCTTTGTAATTTTTTTGAATTTAAGTTTGTTTCTTTTTAAAAATTTCTTATTACTATTTAATTAATAAGGCAATAAAGCAACTTAATCCACTCAAGTAACACATATAATGTATTTACATATATATGGAGAGACAGATTGAAAGAAAGGGAGAGAAAGAGGGAGACACTTAACTATGTATTATTGCAGAAACTAGAGATACATAAACCCATAAAACAAAAAAGAAAATACACTTTCACAGACTTTACACTTTAGTGGGAGTAAAAAGGCAATAAAACATAAGCAACTAAATATAGTATATGTGAGACAGGGTTAGTTCTATAAAAGAAAACAAAGCATAGTAAGAACTAGAGAATGAAGGGTCTTGTTGATATTTTAGAAATTGTTTTTTAAAAAAAAATACCTTGTAAGTTATTTGGAGAGCACTCATGGTTATTTTCAGAAGAATGTAAGTCCCTGTGCTTATCTGTGAGAAAGGTATTATAGGAAAAGAGGAAAAATACATGAAAAAAATGCATAAATGGAATATGCATAACAGTTTGAGAATAGTAAAGAAACAACTTTAGCTGAAGTTAATGTTAGCAAATGGGAGTATGTTAGAAGATGAAGGCATATAGTTAAACAATGAGACTGTATAGGGACTCATAAACCAATATAAGAACTTTACATTTTATTATTAATTAGAAGGAAAACCATTGGAGAGTTGTAATAGGAATGGCATGATTTAATTTATAAATTTTATTTTCAAAAGCTTTTCAGGATCAGTGGAGGAAAACACTTTGAGAAGCAAAAAAAAGGAAACATGTAACATTAACACTGCAAAATTTCACGTGAGTTATGAAGGTTGCCTGGGCTGAGGTGGTTATGCTACAAGTGTTGAGAAGATATTGAATTCTAGATACTAGATTAAGGTAGAGTGTACAGGTGTTTTGAGGAAATGAAGGTGAGGAAAAGAGAGAAGTTAAGGATGGCTCCAAAGTTTTAATTATGGGTTAAGAGAAAAAAAGTCTTGCCATTTACTAATATGAGAATGCGTGGAGAAAAAAAAGTTTTTCAGTGGAGAATCAAGAGCTTGGTTTTAGATATGTTAAATGTGAGATACACTGCAGACTTCCAAGGGTATTGGGGTTACAGATTAAAAAGGAGAAATAACCCTTGATTACTTATTTCCAGGAGTGGAGGCCACAACCTCTGGAGTCAAAAATAATTTCTAGCAATTGTCTATGAAGTTTCATATATTTCTGGTGTGTGTGTGTGTGTGTGTGTGTGTGTGTGTGTGTGTGTGTGTGGTTGAGGGAAAAGTGGACTTTGTGGGAATACACAGTTGTTTTAATATTTACTTATCTCTAAACGACAGAAATCGGCAGTCTGGGGTGGGCCCATAATTTAATACCATTTACCATGCTTCATTTCTGAATGGCAGACTCCTGGAAAGCTTATACACGCTATTCTGTTAAAGACCAGCTCTTCTCTGCTTTTATGGAATTCAGAATAACTCCTGCCACCAGCTTCAGATGCCACTCCCATTGTTGCAAACAGGACATTGCTGACTTCTGGTTTTACCCTTCATAAAGTGTCATCACTTTAGACAATGATCTTGTGCCAATTAGTTCCAAGAACTGCAGCCGTATGCATCTTCATATCCACACTTTGATCTTCAGTAGCACTGACAGCCCTTCCTCATATGTACTGGTTTGGGGTTATGAATCTCTCATAATTTTAGAGAAGCTAATTTGCAAGTCCGTTTCTCATTATGGTTGTTGTTTCAGTATAATTTTAGTAACCTAAAATTTCTGGGAAAATAGGCATGGTTTCTCAATGGTAAATATATCTAAGAATAAAAATAAAGTATTTTCTGGCTCTTGATAAAAATATTTTTCTTAAACTTTGCTGAACATGTCTGCCCTTTCTATTACCTTCTCTAGGACGAAAAACAATATTAACTTGAGGTGACCTTAACAACAGCTTATAAAAGTGTACAGTTTACTTAAATTCTCTTTTACCTGACCTTTACTAGGCTTAGTTAAGATGGATTTTTTGGTCTACCTTGCAGATTTTTTTTTTTAATACTAGGATGGCCTTGTCATTCTCTGTACAGTTTCTCAAGAGCAACATTATTAATAATCTGCTGAGCACACTCTTAAAAATGGATTTCTTCCAATAGATTAGTATATTTTCATTACAACTTCCAGGGACTTTGAGGTGAATGATTTAATCTCCATGACACAACAGGTATTGCGTTTCTTGACAATTATTTTATGCCTCAGGTTGTATGAGGCACAGAGCTAAAAGACATGTTTTTCCCCACGTGACAAGTTCCAGGTTTCATAAAATGTCTGACTATAGAATAGCTTCCTTTTAATAAGAAGAGACTTAAATAAGGATAAGACATCCATTTCCTCCAAGGTGAAAAAGAATCATGACTACCTGTCAGATAACATGAGAACTAAGATTTTATGTCTTAGTGTAATAATCTGCTACATAATATGTATTGATTTGCTTTTTGCTTTTTTAGTTAAACACTCTTAAAATACACCCTCCATTTCAATGCTTACAAATGCTAGGTGCATTTTGTTGAGCTAGCTTCTTAAATCTACTTATTTTACTAATTCAAAGGGAAGCACAGCTTTCCTTAACCTATAATTTGAGTATTTTGCATCTAATTGGTTGCAGTTGAGTAAATCTATGCTTGTCCTTCCAGTGTTAAACACATAAGCCAAGTGTTTATGCTATGTAAGTGTGATTAGCTTGTGAAAAATTCATCAAGTGCCCTGAGATCTGCACAGCTCATTTAAAAATTATGTATAAAGTTTTGAAGAATAAAAATGATTTGACACGTAGGCAGCCTGCAAAGAAACTGACACATAAAGGGAAGAAGATCAAACAGGAACAGAGCAGGCATATTCACACTGCAGTGTGCAGTGTCTGGTTCCACTCCAAGGGGGTTGAAAGAACCAGTAGACATGAAATATAGAGAAAGAATAGAGATATAAATCTCAAGATGAAGAAAGAAAAGACCATTTGACATTCAAAAATAAGTTTTTTAATTTTACGTTTTTGATATGCAGTCAATATAAGCTCACCTCAGTTTAATTTAGTTAACTGAATACAACTGTTGTCTTAAATCTGTAGAAAGCAACAAATACCAGAGAACATTTTTGCTAAATAAAATGAATCTCTGATTTCAATTTTTCTCAAATTTCCCATCATATATAGGCAATGTAAAGAAATTATTATATATTTTTGGGCAATTCACAGAAATTATCTACCCAAGCGTAAACTCAGAATGCCAATTTACAACTACTTAATTTTTAAACATGATATAACTTTTTTTCAATTTTATTATAATGTCAAACGTTAGTTAAGGGTTATGTTCTAACTAACCATCTCATTTAACATTTATTTACTTGCTAATCATCCATTATTTTAAATTTCAATATTCAAATTCATTCTTGTTTAATTTTTAAAATTTAAGCCCATCAAACATTTTCATGCCATCAAATTTATTTTTGTATTTAATTATTTTGAAAACACTCATGTAAAAGTATATAAAGATGACACTAAGGCAAGTAACTGATAGACAGTGAAAACACCACCATATTAAATTGAAAATGATAAGAACTGAGAATACATTGCCCTTTATAAAAGGTGGTTTTGTAACAGTGGAATAGTGGTTTTTTTAATCCAGTAGGATTGATACACAAAATGATACCTTAATTTTCATCCTTTGATATATAAATCTCAAGGAAATAATACTTTCTGGGTAAAACATCAATAATTATTAGATGAATATAATAGAAAAAGGAGTAATTATCAGAATTTCTGTATTTAAGAGTATGTATGTGCTCTTTATATTCTGATAAGGCTGACAAGCTGCCCCCCCAAAGGCTTTGATTAGTTGTATTTCTTTCAACAGGTATCTAATATCTGAAGTAGTTACATTTTAATGTTGGTTTAATTTGCACAAGCTTGATACATTTTAAGTTGATAAATATTCTCATATTTTTGTTGGCAATTCCTATTATTGCCTGTGAATTGACTATACGCTCTATATTCGTTTTTTCCAGTATGGTTGTTTGTCTTTTCTTTAGTTAATATTAATTAACCAGAGAACCATCCATTTTCATCTTCAAAGATTTGCTTCAGATCATTTCTTATTTGATGTCTTCTCTTGTTTTTTCTCAGTGCTATTTCATTTTTATCAAGTTTTACAAATGAAAACATAAAAGGCTTCATCTGTATTGTTTATTTTGCACTCCTCGACTAAATATAAACACTCTTTTCTTACCTGAATTGTCTAAGCCCATTAAAATCCATTTTCTTGGTGTGCTTTTGACCTCCCGTTTCTTCCTTTGTGAATGATGTCACTGTCTCTTCTACAATGATGTGGCCTCCTTGTTTTTTCATCCTACATAATTTTAGCTATAATAGACTTGAAAGCTCACTGAATACCTTTATTATGAGTATTGAGAGGACTCTTTGATTAGGTTATAGAAGTGACTTTTAGTCTTTAGAGTAAGGACAGAGCTGCACAGTTTTCACTTCTCCTTGGTGACTAACTATACAAGACCACCTCAGAGAAAACAAGCTTCCAACATTGTATTTAATTATGTTTTCCTCATTTCTAGCTCAAGTATAAAGTCTAAAATGATATTAACGCACATTTTCTATTTTTGTTTTTTTCCCTTCTTTGCAAACTATGGTTTTATTTCCAAAGATAACTTTTTAAACATTTGTCTGTTTTCAATTTTCAGATTTCTCTTACATTTAATTGTCTCCAGAAATATGCCTTCATTGATTCAAATTTCTACTCAATTTCACTCATCTCTGCTCCTAAAATTATGTAGCCAGCCAGTTTTAATTGCATTAAAAATATCCATTCTGTAATTGGATAAGATTTTTTTTAGAGTTTACTACATGTTGAGCAAATCTCATAATTTGATAGGTATTTGCTTTCTTTTGATCAAATATTATAATTTTATTAGCCACAAAAATATAATGTTTACTTCCAGGCATTTTAAAAATATAAAAAACTGCAACATGCTTCTATGAGTATAATTATTTAAAATGTGCATTAAGCAGTAACTTTAAGGACAGGCAAAGGAACTTTCACTCTTCCTGAAAGATCCTCATTAAATTACCTTAGTTTGTGCACATCTTATATATACATATTTTACTTAAGAAATATCAGGATAACACATCTATTTCTCCTTTCCTATTCACTCCTGTCCTGTCCTCCCCAAAGTTCAATTTCAAGGTCAAATTCAAAGCTGGGCTCCATTTTCTGAGGAATCAATAACAGCAAGGGGGGGGGGGGGCACCTGGGTAGCTCAGCCAGTTAAGTGTGGACTTGGGCTCAGGTCATGATCTCATTATTTGTTATTCAAACCCCTCATCAGACTCACTACTGTTAGGGCAGAGCCCACTTTGGATCTTTTGTCCCCCTCTCTGTCTGCCCCTCCCCTGCTCATGGTCTCTTTCTCAAAAATAAAATATATATCAGCTTGGGTGTCCATTGGAATGAATGATAGTTGGGCTTTTTTGTATGGTCTCTTTTCCTATGACTAGATGGGGAGTAGAGGGGGTTTTGCACTTTAGCTACCCCTTTGGCTTTCCTTTTCCTATTTCTTTTGGATGTATTTCTAATAATGGAAGAAGGATCACAAAAATTACATCTATATCTAATGTCCCATTTTTCTCTGTCATTTCTATTATTATCATGCAGGTCAACAGATTGTTGAATCTCTCATACACTGTTCACTTTGGTCTGACTTCTTATACTCACTAACATTATAACTTAGTTATACCAAAAATACATAGGTTTTTGGTTTTTGTTTTTAACCTCCAAGATATCTATTCTTTAGAAGCCTGAATTCCATTTCTGAACTTATGATGAGGTCTGAGTAGACAGGGTTTCAACTGCCCTTCATAAGAGCCAATTGCGCATTTTGTTCCCTCTCTAGAACTTTACTTTTTTTTTCCTCCCCAGAACTTTCTGTACAAGTCAGCCTTTGTCAGTGCACTAATACCCACATGACTTCTCCATCCTTTCACTAGTAAAACATAAACTACTATCTCTGCTTCAAACTACCATTTCCATGGGTAAAGTGAGACCTACTTCAATGTTTCAGAAATTCCTTATTGCATAAATCCATATTTCAGAATACAAGTCATGTTCGCACTTTCTCAGGTTCCTTTGCAGGGAAGTTTCAGGTGCGTCACATTGACTCCTATCAGTTGCAGTGTATCTGGGCTAGTACTGGGAATTAGATTCAATGATTACAAGCAATAGACTTGATCAATTACCTCAGCAGCGAAGGCTACTGCATCCAGTTTTCAGAAGTTTCATTTTTAGCAATAGGGTTTTAAGTAAGTATGAATGGTGTTAGCAAGGAAAGTGGTTGCATAATCTCCTATAGGGCAGCAATGTCATGGATAAGTTTTGTCACGTAACTTTGATGACTTTTAGTGACTGTTTAGCCTCCAATTCTGGTTCCTTCAGTCCTCTTGGCAAGATACTATATGCCATCCAATACCCCATAGGAAAGCCATTTTCTATTTACATAGCCAGAGTTAGTTTATATTACTTCAATTAAGTTCTCTCTTGTTAAAATATGTAAATTTTGATTTTTAAAAACTGAAAAATCATTATATTATCACCTTTTATATAAAGGGATAAGATTTCAGGAAGGTTTTATTTTTAACTTGCATTTTCATGTTTATAAAAAATTAACATATGTAAATATATACAAAGTCATAAATCCAACTATGGAAGGAATAAGTCATGAGGATGAAAGATGGAGTACAGAGAAACAGTCAATGTATTGTAATAGTGTTATATGATGACAGATGGAGGAGTGCCTGGGTGGCTCAGTCGCTTAAGTGGCCAACTTTGGCTCAGGTCATGATCTCACAGTTCGTAAGTTCAAGCCCACATCGGGCTCTGTGGTAACAACTCAAAGCCTGCAGCCCTCTACAGATTCTGTGTCTCCCTCTCTCTCTGTCCCTCCCCGCTCACGCTCTGTCTCTGTCTTTCAAAAAATGAATAAACATTAAAGAAAAAAAAAATATGGTGACAGATGGTGGCTACACTTATGGTGACAGGTGTCTATAATACAACGTATAGACATGTTGAATCACTATGTTGTATGCTTTAAATTAACGTAACATTGAATGTCAACTATGCTTCAATAAAAAATAAATAAGATGAAACATAAATAAATAAATAAATAAATAAATAAATAAATAAATAAATAAAATAATGCAAAGAATAAAAAATTCTGGAAAAAAACTAATAAATCTATCCCTACTGGAAAAATCTTCCAGAGTTAATATGCTAGTGTCACAAGCAGAAAGATTCTGAGTCATGATATTTGGACAAATGGATGAAATGTACTTTACAACACATATGGAGAATAATAGACTTAAATTCTAGTCTTGATTCTGTCACTACTAAGCTCTATTTCCTTTGGCAAGGCATTTAATCTTTTTTGTTGTTGTTGTTGTTCTACTTATTTCCCTATAAATGGATAGGGTTAGATGACATCCTCACAATAGCCCTTCCTTTAAATTTGAAGACATGTCAATACAAATTCCTAAAATAAATAATGTAAATATTAAATATTAAACATATTGGGAACTTTATTTTTTACTTTTTATTTTAAATGTTTATTTATTTTCGAGAGACAGAAAGAGAGAGCACAAGCGGGGGAGGGGCAGAGAGAGAGGGAGACAGAATCTGAAGCAGGGTCTGAGCTCTAAGCTGTCAGTGCGGAGCCCGACGTGGGGCTCAAACCCATGAACCATGAGATCATGACGTGAGACAAAGTCAGATGCTCAACGGACTGAGCCACCCAGCCACCCCCATATTGGGAATTTTAAAAGCAAATTATTACACTGAATCAAATAAAATCAAATAAATCTGAAATTATAGAGCTAGCCAAAAAGCCTCTTGGGGAGTGGTCATTAGATATGAAAGAAAAAGACCTTACATTACTACTGTAAAAAAACACACGACTTTACTAAATTTCCAAAATTGAAAGCCAGTTGATTTTAAAACTCTTTCTTCTGCCTATCTATTGCTAGAACACTGTTAATTCCCCTTTACAAATAAAAAAAAGAAAGAAAAATGTAGTGTGTCGCCTGGCAACTACTTTTGGCATTGTGAGTGGGGTAGGCTGTCTCCTCACTCACTTTCACTTTTCCCATCTGCACCAGTTTCTCATGTAAGAGTTCCTCTCCATGGGATTCTGGCAACTCAACCAACATCAGTTGTTACAAATGTTATCATAAGAAGGAATGAAAAGAAAAGCTCATTTCTTTAATGTACAACAGCTAAAATTTTCAAGTTTCAGTTAACATTCAAAGGCTAAAGAAGACAACAACATGCTTTGACATACCAGTATGAACCTTTTTGGACAGTCAAGACTTCCCTTTATTCCACCAATGAAATCTTAGCTGACTGAATACTGTTTTTTTTTTCCCTTTCATTTTTCTTAGGAGAATGTAAAGTTCTTAAAATAATCACAATGATTTTTTTTCCCCTCCTCAAGGTTATCATTATTTTGCTCATTTTGAGCCAGGAACCACTGAGATTCCTATTTGTGGTCCCAATTTCGTTTGCACCAGCTGAAACATGAGTCATATGATTTACTTTCTTTAGCACGTTGGAAATTTCATTTCTCCCAATTCCAAGACTTTCTTGTGCCCCAGTTTTACTGTCTCAGAGTATGAAGAAGGCAAAGTATATCACCAGCCTCATGTATTTAATACTAAGACAATTCAGGTAAATCTCATACACAAATGTGACTACCATAGCAGATTATACCGGAAACCAGTGGCGTTCAACAATACTGGTATTGCTAACTAGAGGGCATTTGCTGGGATTCTTGGCTTCCACAATAACATTGGCCTACTACAACCAGCATTTAATGAGAGGGGCTAAGGATGTTAGATTTGCTGTATATTGTCTACTGTCCACTAACATCCCTTCCCATTCTTACTCACTTTACCTCTCCCACTCTCAATACAACAGAAAATAAGGATTATAGCTACGGCTTTCTTTGCACGTAAGTTTGGATATTTTTGTTTAGGTTAATCTAACGAAATAGTTGGTATAGTTTTGGAAGGTGGAAATAAGATGAATGCCATCTTCCTGTAGCTGCCATTTGCTGCTGCTTGAAGAAAGTTGTCATTTTTCTGCACCAGACACTATTGTCTGTTAACCAGCTCTCTGTTTGTCAAAAAACTAGGAAAGCATATGACTCTATGATTCCTGGATAACAGTTCTGGGTATCCATACTCCAAGCTTTGTTTGGGCCATGCTGTGGCTGTGCTATCACTCACAGACCAAGGCCACCATAGCTCCAGTGGCAGCCTTAGAAATAAGAACCCTACGTGGGAAATTAGGGTTTTTTCTAGGAAACATTTCAATACAACCAGGCTAGAACTTCTTCCTTCAATCCTTCCAAAAATGTTATAAATTCTTAATCTACTGTATTAAATTGTTTGCTGTTACTAATAGAGTAGTTTATATTTTGAGTACTGAATCTTAATTCCTTCATATTATATCCTGCAATGCTCATTATCATTCATAGATGAAGGATTCTCCTGTATTGCATGAACTTTTTTGATATCCCCTAAGAGCTTTATTTTACTTTTTTTTCTTTACTATGTTTATATTTGACTTATATGAATTTCTAGACAATAAAAATCTAATCTCTCATGGCAGAAAGTAAACCAATTATTGTCAGGAGCCCTGAAGGGATGGTTGACAGGGAAGGGACACAAAATAATTCTTTAGGGTGATGAAAATGTGATATATCTTGATTACAGTAGTAATTACATAAATATATACATTTTCCCACATTTAATAAAGTTAAAACAATTAAAATATAGATGATTTTTTATGTAAATTATTTCTCCTTTAAGTTGATTTTAAACAATTAACATTTGCATAGGGTATGCAATTTACAAAAATATTTTTAATATATGAAATATGTTTAAAAGTATATGAGCAGAGGACTTAACTCTGTTCAAGATATATAAACTATTTTCATATATAAGATATATAAGATATATAAGATATATAAAGCTATTTTAATATAGCAGAATTTTCCAAGAGTAATGTTGCCTTAATGGAGAGAACTTGCTTTGTTTGAAATGTTTCCAAAATTATTTCACTCTTCCTAAATATAATAACAACATTAACATATTTGTCAATATACCATACTAAAATAGGTTTCCATATGTAGCTTTCATAACCATAGTGATTCCAATTATAAGTGCAAATGTCTGATTACAAGATTGGGCCTTCAAATGTAATTTATACTACTGAATTATATATTACATTATAACTTGCTTCCTATTTTATTAGCCCTTTATTGCAGTAAGTTTTTGAAGTTTGTTGCTATATCATAGTAAGGGACAGAAATCTTGGTTAAAGCTGCTAATTAAACAAATCATTCATTCATTCCAAAACATGTCTTGTATGCCTATTATGTAATAGTTGCTCTTTGAGGCACTGAAGATACTACGGTGATAAAGATTAAAAAGATAGCCCCCATGGCTACAAAGATTTTACCTTTTAGTGAGGTAGACTAATAATAAAAATAAATAAAAAATATCAGACACTGATAAAGGCTATTTAAAAAATGGAGTAGTTTAGAGTCAACAACCTAAAATCTAAGACTCAATGTTCGATAAATTTTTACCTACTTCATTTAATTAGTATAACACTTCTTTATTTTCTGGCCTGGTAGAGTATAGTAAGTATGCAAACAAACCAAACCAAACAAACAAACAAACAAACCCCACTTTTAATTAAAACAATAATAAACCTTTATTCTAGTTTCCTCTGATATCCCTTGTCCTGGGTTGGGTTATCTAGGAAGTAGATGCTGAGATGGAGTTAAGAGTTAAATAGGTTTACTGGGGAGTAATACCTATGAAATAAAAAGAGACAATGCAACATGAGGCAAGAAGAGTCATAAGATCATAATGTTGGGACTTGAACAAATATCTTCAGATAGAGGAGTCCCAACCTGGGCAGAAATAGCTAAGCCTGAGCATTACCATCTTGCTCAGACATTAGCCAAGGGCCACTCTGAGAAGAATGTGACCTTGGTTTGAATGCTGAGGTGGAGTAGAAGAAGCTAACAGCCAGAGGTTTATCAGGTACCCTATTTCTCATGGCTAGACAGTGCATCTTCCCGTGAAGGGGAATCTGAATGGAGTTCCCTGTTCTGCCAAACTCCTTTCCTGTAAAATTTAGAAATTTATAGTGGTGTACTTACTAATCACCGGTTTTATTTGTTTGTTGTTTGTTTGTTTCATCCGGGCTTTATGACACACTGTCAATCAGTTATGCTTAAAGACCATCGATGTCTAGTGGGGTGAGTATATTCCCTACTTTCACATGAGCATGTTAATCCACATTTGTAACAGACAACTCTCTAAGATTCATGTCCTGTTCATTTCCCACTTTCTCAATCTCCTACTTTTCTCTGTATATCTGTATATATCTGTATATATATATCTGTATCTCTGTATATCTGTATCTCTGTATATCTGTATATATATATACAGACCTGTATATATACAGATAGATATGTATATGTATATGTATATGTATATGTATATGTATATGTATATGTATATGTATATCTATATCTATATCTATATAGATACAGATATATATATCTGTATCTCTGTGTATCTGATATACCCCAAATATCCGGTATACCAGTGTTTGTTCTAAAGTTACTTAGGACCCAGCAGGGAAACTGTTTCCACACATCCATGATAGAGAAACTCTTAATAGATTCCCAAAACAAAAGTCCTATTTTCCTTACTTACTAAGTCTTGGGGCCTGGGAAGTAATTGAGAATTATATAATCATTTTCCATATTATCCACCATAAAACTTTGTCTTTTATCCTAATTTGTTTAATTCTGGCATTGAACAACTTTTGGAAGACAGATGACAGCAGAAACATTTCTTGCAGGCAATTCTTTCCCTGCTGTAGGTGGCCCTGACCCTATTTCCCTGAATATTTTATTTTTATTTCTCTCTGCTGTTCTTCTTTCCTTTCCAGCAGGTCAAGTTGAATTTTCAAAACTTTGATGTATTTTTTCTCTCCTACCATATGTAGACCTAACACAGTCTTTTGCAGCTTTTGACTGAAAGATAAAAATCTGTCTTTAAGTGGAGTTCATTGTTCCCAGAATTTCTGAAATCGTCTTTCTAACTCCAAGTTTTGTTGTTTTTTTTTTTCCCCCTGGACCAAACTCTGAAGGTTTATAGCCTACTGACCTTAATGTTCCCTCTGCCATTAAGGACTCTTGATTTCTCAAATAAGAGCATTTGAATCTTTTTTAGTAACTCTCTCCTTTTTTCTTTTCCTTTTTATGAAACTGGGTCTGTGACAGCTTCATTTGGATGTTGCTCAATGCAAATCTAGGTGGTTCCATTTATTTCCTATATAATACTCCCACCACTTTTTTCTGTTTATTATTAAGTTCTATCACACTGCTTATTATTAAGTTCCATCACACAGAAAAGTAAAGAAATGGACACTCCTTAGGGATTTTATCTTTCTCCCTCTTTATCTGTCTTCATCTGACTAACAAACTAACAGTGAATCTTCATTAAGATTTCCTAGGTTGCCTATTAAAAATGCACCTAACCTGTCCTTTTGCCAGTAATGAATTGGCATTTCCATAGGCAGACCTTGTGAAGCTGTATTTTCAAAAGTATCCTACGTGTTTTTGTTTTGGTTTGGTTTTTGTCCTAGTACCATCATCAAAAAATAGGAACTTGTATTTGATTAGTCCCTTTATTGGACTCTTGTTCCTGGTGCTTACAGGTGGGATGAGGTTGGAAAGGTGTCTGAGCTCCCCTCAGAGGCCAAAGATGAGACTCAACCATACATTCCTCTCTGGAATATACTCTTCTGGCTCACTTTTAATATAAGTCCATATTCAATATATTATCTTATTTGGGTTCTGTTAGCCCTTTATTCATAAGTGAGGTTAGATCTGATTTTAGGGGGACTATATTTGACAGATGTGTACTTTAGAGTATTGATAATTTCACAATTTGGAAAATTATCTTTCTTTGACTATATTTTGGAAGAGTTTATGTAACATGGACAAGATTTGTTCCTTTAAATTTTGAAATAATCTATAAATCTGGTCTTAATTTTTCTATAAGGAAACAAATGCAGAAAAATGTAGACAGGGAGAATAGAGTATTTTAATATTCTCAAAGAGAGAGATAGTTAGCACTTTTGCTTAGTCAGTAGATGATCAGGAATTTTTTTAAAAGGTAAAAAACACTGACTCCTTCAAAATCTTCAACAAAATACTAACAAATCAACTTCAGAAATACATGAAAAAAGCATTTTACACCAATAAAACTTTTAAACCAAGTGGGATTTATGTATTAATGTAATACTTTGTATCAATAAATAAAAAATACAAAATCACATTGTCATTCCAAGTGATCCAGAAAAAGAATAGGACAATATCCAACACCCTTTCAAGAAAAATACACTCAACAAACTAGGAATAGAAGGGAATTTTTTCAACTTGATAAAGAGTATTTACCAAAAATACCCACAGCTAACATCATACTTAATGGTGAGAGACTAGATGGTTTCTCACTAAAATCAGGAGAAAGACAAGAATATTAGACCTTGGCACTTCTATTTAACATTGACTTGAAGTCAACTGCCTAGGTAATTAGGCAAGAAAAATAAATAAAAGATAACAGGTTGGAAAGTAAGTAAAACTATCTCCCTTCATAGAGATGACATAATCCTTTATATGGAAAGTCCTTGAAATCCACTAAAACATATTAGAACTAATAAATTAGTTCAGCAAAACTACAAGATATAAGATCAATACACAAATCAGTGGTATTTCTATACACTCACAAAAAACAATCCAAAAATAAATTAACAATTCAATTCACAATAACATCAAAAGAGTAAAAAATTATGAATAAATCTAATGAAAGAAGTGCAAAACGTATGCTCTAAAAAACATAAAAAAGTTGACACACACTTTTCTAAATATTTAAATAAATGGAAAAATATCCCACATTCAAGAACTGGAAGACTTAAAATTGTTAATAAGGCAGTATTTGCCAAACTGATCTACAGATTCAACACCATTTAAAGTTGTCTTCTTTGTAGAAATTGGCAAGCTGGTTCTAAATTCATATGGAATTGCAAGGGACCCAGAGTAGACAAAACAATCCTCAAAAAAGAACAAGTAGGAGGCCTCACACTTTTTAATTTCAAAACTTACTACAAAGCAACTTAGTACAAATTTTACTACAAAACTTACTGCAAATCATTATAGCACTGTCAAAAGAACAGACATATAGATAAGCACATAGAAATGAAACTCCAGAAATACATATATTCAACTGATTTTCAAAAAGAGTGCCAGGACAATTCGATGGAACACAGAATAGTTTTTTCAACAAATGGTGCTGGGATAACTGGATAGTCACATGCAAAATGAAGTTGGACCTTTATGTTATTCCTTATACAAAAATTAACTAAAAATAAATTAATAACCAAAATGTAAGAACTAAAAGTCTAAAACTCTCAGAAGAAACGATGAAATAAATCCTTACAACCATAAATTTGAAGTAGTTTCTTACATATGACCCCAAAAGCATAAGCAACAACTAAAAAAACAAAAATTAATTAGATTTCATCAAAATTAAAATATTTTGTGAAAAATTTTCAAAAAGTGAAAAGCCAACTCACAAAATGGGAGAAAATACTGGCACATAATATATCTGAAAAGGACTTGTATCTAGGATATAAAAGGAACATTTACAACTCAATAATAAAAAAGAAAATTAATCCAATTAAAAAGTGAACAAGGATTGTGAATAGGAATTTCTCCAAGGAATGTATACAAAAGGGTAATAAACAAATGAAAATATGCTCAATGTCATTAATCATCAAGGAATGCAAATCAAAGCCGTAAGACACCACTTAATACACACTAAAATGGCTAAAATCAGAAAGTTGCATAAAAAAATTGTCAGTGAGGTTATGGAGATATTAGAATGCTCATACATTGCTAGTGGGAAAGTAAAATAGTGCAGCCAGGCTGAAGAACAGTCTGGAAGTTTTTGAAATGAGTAAGTGAGAAATGAACACATACATCAAAACAAAAATCTGTACATGGATGTTTACCACTGCATTTATAATAGCCCAAACCTGAAAACAACCTAAATGTCCATCAACACAGCAATGGATAAACAAAATGTGGTCTATTCTTACAATTGTATAGTACTCACCTCTATAAAAGAATAAATTACTCATATATGGTGATATATGAATCATAAACCTTGAAAAGAGTATGCAAAGTGAAAGAAGTTAATCACAAAAGATGGCATACTATATGATTTCGTTCATATGAGAGTCCAGAAGTGGGAAATCTATATAGATAGAAAGTAGATTAGTGGTTGTTTTAAGTTGCTGCTTTAGGGGTACTGAGGATTCAGAGGCATAATAGGCTAGGGGTAATAGATTTCTTTTGGAGGTGATGACAATATTCTAAAATTGTGGGAAATGTTTGCACATACCTGTGAATGTACAAAGAACCGCTGAATTGCACACCTTAAACAGGTGCATTGCATAGTATATGAATTCTATCTAAATAAAACTTTAAAAAAAAAGACTCTCCTTTCAATTCAGAACTTGTTCCTAATGAATAGGTCAGGTAAGTGACAGGAATTCTTCATGATTCGGTAAACTCAATACAGTTTTTTTTTTTTTTTCAAAGATGCGATTCCCAATCCTAAATTCCTAGTTGCTATTCTATTTAAAAGTTATTACCTTGTTCTCATTCTCAAAATCTATTTGGAACTTGACTTTATGTATCTGGGTGGAAAAGTTGATATTCATTGAAGTGTCGTGGTGAATTTATTGTGGTAAAATAATGAATTTTTTCTATAATGCAAAAAGAGATAACTAAAATTAAATGTTATATATATACATTTACCTTATATTTAGGGAATATAAAATAAAAATATAATAATGTATCTTCTCTAAAAATATTTTAATATATTTAAGGAGCAGTAAACAGTAAACAAAAACAAGGAGAAAACCATATGACCATGCATTTAGAAAGACCAAAACCATTATTTTGCCCAATTGAGTGCTTAAACTGATATTCAATCTCATTTTAAATTAGTGAAATATAAGTCAACACGTCTAAGCTTATGAATATTTTCAAACTCAATACATTTGATATTATGAAGCCAAATGATTGGATGCTGAATTATTTTGTATTTTATGTAGATATTTCATATAGATCTAGCATAAAACATAAGAGAAGATTCATGATCCATTTTATTCCTCACTATTGTCATTGTGACAATCTGAAGTATTATGCACTATTTCTGAATAAAGAGGTGTTTCTTTGGTGAGGTGATGATAATTCTGTAGAGACTGATTTTGATAGTCTACAGACTTGGTTTGCCCTCTTTTGGTAAAGTTTTGAAGTACAAATATATAGATGCCAGTAACAAATTTATATGCTTTCTGCTTTTGACAAAGTTTATAGTTTTTTTTTCCATGCTCTAGGCTTCCAAAATTATACTTCAGGGAACCAAAAGACATAGACTTCCAAGAATATTATTGATATTATACTTAATGATTTGGAACAGCAAATTTAATTAACCTCCAATATTAAAAACTGACTCTGAAATGATAAAAATATAGCTTGCATAATATTCTGATTTTAAGTGTTATGAAACTTAATATCCCTCCTAAATTTTGAAACTATGCAAACTTAATCATCCATAATGATTATCATAAAAGCAAGGAGAACACTAAAATTGTATTATGCATCCATTGTCTTCCTAGAAAATGGTCAATATTAGTTTTTCTATTTATTAAAAATGGCAAGTGCAAACTTTTGACCTATCAAATTTTCACCCTTTACTTTTAGAATTGTAAGTTCATTTCAAAATTCCAAATTTGTGTTTAAGTTTCACATATTAAAGTAGATTTTGGGGCGCCTGGGTGGCTTAGTCGGTTGAGCATCCAACTTCGGCTCAGGTCATGATCTCACACTCCATGAGTTTGAGCCCCGTGTCGGGCTCTGTGCTGACAGCTCAGAGCCTGGAGCCTGCTTTGGATTCTGTGTCTCCCTCTCTCTCTGACCCTCCCCTGCTCAGGCTCTGTCTCTCTCTGTTTCAAAAATAAATAGACATTAAATTTTTTTTTTAATAAATAAAGTAGATTTTGATTTCATAATTCTTTGTTACTTGCTTTCTTGGCACATTTTTACAAGTACTGCACACACAGCTACAGATATATATTGCTAAGGGAAAGAATTTATTTCTAGATTAACTAAGGATATAACTCTCCTTGACTCCACTTTATAATAGTCAGTTTGCTAACATCTTGGAAATTTGACATCAAGAAAAAATTTATCTTCAGACAAAAACTTAGTAAATTGCATTAAAGCTAAATAATACTTTCTTATGCTATATAACTAAATTCTAAATTGAACTCTTGAAGAAAAAGAAAGAATATTTCACCTTAAGCAATGAAACAAGCTGAAATAATTTGGTTAGATTCTGTGGAGCATCATGGAATCAATTTTCCTTTTTCTTGGTGCAAAAATAATTTCTATACTGTTCATTCTGTATATTTAATTTTTTAAAGTAATTTTTTTTAAATTTTCTACCTTATTCACTATAATATCAGACATTTCAGTTTTGTAGTTAGAATTTTTAACTAAAGCATAACAAAATTATTCCAAAGAGCATTAGTCTGAGAAATGTCTTTTAATTTAATTTTTAAATGCACATGCATGAGTCTATTTATTTATTATGGTAACAAAATCTCCAAAACTCATATTTGAATTAACTGTAAGAAGAGTAATCCTAGCATCAGAGAGAGAATAATGATATATACTAAGTGGTCTACTGATTTATTTTAATAAGATAATGTAAACCTGGGACTTCTGGGTGGCTCAGTTGGTTAAGTGTCTGACTCTTGATCTTGGCTCAGGTCATGATCTCACAGTTTTCTGAGTTTGAGCCTTACACCGGGTTCTGTGCAGAGCCCACTTGGGATTCTCTCCCTCCGTCTCTCTGCCCCTCCCCCATTAGAACTGTCTCTCTCTCTCTCTCTCTCTCTCTCAAAATAATAAATATTTTAAAAATTGTAAAAAAAAATAGTAGTAAGATAACATAAATCTTAAGATGTAGTATAATCTGACTCAGACTTCTTGAATTCAAAGTTTGCCTCTACCGTCTTATGACTAGGTAGCCTCAGGGACGTTAACCTGTCTGTTCAATTTCCTCATTTTTAAAAAAGGATAATAATCACTGAGATTAGTATGAAGATCAAATTAGATTAATATATATAAAGTGTTTTGCAATGCCTGGGATAGGTTGCTAATACATATTAGCTATTATTATTAAAGCAATGAGACTTAGACATTTAAGCATTTAATGTTTGGATATTTAGACATTTAAACTTAAACTTTGGGTAATGTTAGCTATAGAAGGTTTCAAATAAACTGAATGCTTTTCTTAGGGGATGGTTTCTCACACTTCTAATTTGTTCTATGTTAAAGAGGCAGTCTTTGTGTATGTTAAAATATATATAATGAACAAATGACATTTAAACTAATTAAAGTATTAAAGGAGAAATCAAGGATAGAAAAGGGCAAGACTATTTAAAATTTTTTAATGTTTATTTAATTTTGAGAGAGAGAGACAGAGAGCTGGTGAGGGAAGGGTAGCAGGGTAGGGAGACACAGAATTCAAAGTAGGCTCCAGTTTCGAGCTGTCAGCATGGTGCCCAATGCTGGCCTTGAACTGATGAACCATGAGATCATGACCTGAGCTAAAGCTGGATGCTTAATTGACTGAGGCACCCAGGTGCCCCTAAATTTTGCAGAAATTTTGCAGAAAATTTCAGTACTCACAAGAAGGAAGCTGTTGGATTAGCTTGTATACAGAAAAACTGCCCATGATGTCAAAAAATTTGGTCAGCCTTTATTATGTGCCACAATTTCCAACTTGAACTTACATGTCAAATGAAAAGCACAGAAGATCTGTTCAACTTGAAAAATAACTGCTTTTATATTATCAGTTATATTATCATTTATATTACCATTGAGGAACTGCTTCCCCAAAGAAAACTGTAAAAGGTAGGGAGCGTGCCTGAGTGGCTCTTGAGTCTGTAGTGGCTGACTCTTGATTTCAGCTCAGGTCATGATTTCATGGTTCATGGGATCAAATCCTGGGTCAAGCTTTGTGCTGACTGTGGAGCCTGCTTGGGATTCTCTCTCTCCTTCCTCTGCCTTTCTCCTGCTCATTCTCTCCCTCTCTCTCTCTCTCTCTCTCTCTCTCTCTCTCTCTCTCTCTCTCTCTCTCTTTCTCTGTCTGTCCAAAATAAATAAAATTGAAAAAAAAGTGTAAGTGGGAGGAAAGAAAGACTGTGAGGCAAATTTTACTCTAAAAAAAATAATAATGCTACGTGATTTGGATCAAATTATTGGGCCACTGGTTTATTGTTTTTTTTTTTGTTGTTGTTGTTTTTTGTTTTTTGTTTGTGTCTGTAAATTGAGTTAATGATGCTTGTTTTGTAGCTATCTGGTGATGCTAAGGACTGAGATGGGGGAGAGGGAAGAAAGGTAAAGATTATTTAAACCTTGTAAATGAAAAATGCGGGAGAAAAAATAAAATTTAATTTAAAAATCTATAATGTGAGGGGCGCCTGGGTGGCGCAGTTGGTTAAGCGTCCGACTTCAGCCAGGTCACGATCTCGCGGTCCGGGAGTTCGAGCCCCGCGTCAGGCTCTGGGCTGATGGCTCAGAGCCTGGAGCCTGTTTCTGATTCTGTGTCTCCCTCTCTCTCTGCCCCTCCCCCGTTCATGCTCTGTCTCTCTCTGTCCCAAAAATAAACGTTGAAAAAAAAATTTAAAAAAAATCTATAATGTGAGAAGATGAGAGGGCAGACTTCTATTCATTTGAAAGTTTTGCATTATACTTCTATTTATTTCTTTGATCATCACATTTCCATTTTAATTCAGTATTTCTCTAACCCTAATTCTCATCCCTACAGACATCTTTAAATTGTGACTGACATTTTTTTTTCCCTTTATTTTATCCAACTCACATTGTTCCATGTTTTAAACTATGAAGCCTAATTCTGTTCAATTATATTTCAGAGGAATTCCATGGGTGGTAGAATTTCAACAATTTCTTGAATGTTTGAAAAATGTTATAGTTGCCGAGGATTGGTTTTCCTCTTTTATTTGAAATACATATCTATGTCTATCTAGGTATCATATGTATGATCTATAAAAGATATATGTAATGTATATTGCAGAATTTTTAAAACATCCAGAGGGTCACCTGGGTAGCTCAGTCCATTAAGCGTCTGACTTTGGCTCAGGTCGTAATCTCGTGCTTCATGAGTTCGAGCCCTGCTTTGGGCTTGTGCTGACAGCTCACAGCCTGCAGCCTGCTTCAGATTGTGTCTCCCTCTCTCTGTCCCTCCCTTGCTCATGCTCTGTCTCTCTCTCAAAAAAAAAAAAATCCAGAAAGATATAATATGATGACCATCCAAGCACTCATTATCCAGCTTTGATAAGTACTAATCGTCTTAGTAACCTTACTTCATTTATTGATTTCTCACTCACCCCCCACAATCCACACAAATTTATACTTTTTAACTGCCCAGAGAATTTTAATATAAATCTTGCACATCATGTTATGTCACCTACCACTATGCTACTCTACTTAAGAAGATTATGTTTCAATATATATAATCACCTGGCCATTTTCACATCTAATAAAATTAACAATGACTACTTAATATGTTTGATGCAGTTAATATTCAAAATTTCCCACTTATCAAGGGGCACCTGGGGGTGGCTCAGTCAGTTAAGGGTCCAACTTTGGCTTAGGTCATCATCTCACAGTTCATGAATCTGAGCTCTGCCTCAGGCTTTATGCTGACAGCTCAGAGCCTGGAGTCTGCTTCAGATTCTATGTTTCCCTCTGTCTCTGCCCCTCCCCTGCTCATGTTCTGTCTCTCTCTCTCAAAATTAAATAAACATTAAAAAAAAAAAACTTCCCACTTGTCTTAGAGGTGTCCTTTGACACGTGACTTTTAGAATTAAAATACAAACATGATCTAAATAAAGCATTCCCATTTTTTTTTCTGTCGCTTAATTCTTTCTATCATCTAACAACCCTCCTTCCTTTTTTGTTCTACTTACTTGCTGAATAAACCAGATCATGTGTCCTTTGGAAAATTTACATTCTTTTTTGTGTAATTTAACATGCTGCTCTCTCATTTCCTTTAAACTGAGTTGTGCGCTTATTGTTACATCACATCACAAAAACCATGGCTGACAACATGCATTCAGTAAAACTAAGATAGATTTGTAGGTTTAGTGCTATCAGTCTAATCCTTCCATTATAAAACTAATGGTTTGGGCATCTACTCATGATTGCAAAACTGAATGAAAGCTTTGGCTGAACGTCAAATTCTGGAATAAAATCTCAAATTCTGAGTCTATTGACAACTGAATAGAAATGAACTGAATTCTCAATATTCTCATTTTTTTCTTTCTATAGAGACATTTTAAGTGTATTTTTTACCTTCTTGGTGCTCTAAATTCAACCACATTGTGTCAAGATGATTACATGAATTTTTGTTTGTTGTTACCTTCACATTAAGCCATTTACATATTTATTCTATTCGGAATTTTTTATATTTATTTGTATACTATATTACCATCTTCTCTTTCTTGTCTTTCTAGAGTTTATTTTTGTTTCCCAGTGCTACCTACAAAAAAATTCCTCAATTTGATTCCCTGTAAACACTCATTGATATAACCTATTATTTTGTTGTTGTTATTACTATTTGATCTTGATGATGATGATAGCAAGTATTTCTCTACCACAAGATTAATCCATCGATACCAGGGCTTTCATATTTCTCATTGTCACAGTTATTTTATTTGCAGTAATAGTAGGTAACAGAAGAAATTCTATGGCAAATGTTGTTTTACAACATTTCCCTACATTTAGAATAAAGAATTAACTTCAGCATTATTTACTTTTGTGTCCTCAAAAATTCTGTCTTAGGTGTGGTGTGTGGTGGATATGCAATAGTATCTGATTAATTTTATTAAAATCCAATGAATGAGCTCAGGACTCCAAGTAATTAGACATTATAAATAGAATAAGCTGAAATTGGTAAAATGACAAGTTTATGGACATTATTTGTGTCCTGGTGCTTGAGGACAGAGTTTTCACCATGTCTGGGTGGGCAAATAAAACCTGTTTCATTTAAAGTTGCCTACCCCTGGGGCGCCTGGGTGGCTCAGTCGGTTAAGCTGTCAACTTTGGCTTAGGTCATGATCTCGTGGTCTGTGAGTTCGAGCCCCATGTCAGGCTCTGTGCTGACAGCTCAGAGCCTGGAGCCTGTTTCAGATTCTGTGTCTCCCTCTCTCTGACCCTCCCCCGTTCATGCTGTGTCTCTCTATGTCTCAAAAATAAATAAACGTTAAAAAAATTAAAAAAAAATAAAGTTGTCTACCCCTAAAGCTCTTTCTCGCTAATTGATGTCTTTGTCTCACAAGAATGGTGCCTTTTACTAGTGAAATAAGAGAAGCTGGTAAAAGAATCTGGGTGGACCATTTAACTAAATTAACTCAACTTCAGGGTTTAAGGGTGAATTCCAGCTTGCTCTAAAATTTTTAGGTAGGGGCGCCTGGGTGGCTCAGTCGGTTAAGCATCCGGTTAAGCATTCGACTTCAACTCAGGTCATGATCTCGTGGTTCAGGAGTTTGAGCCTCTCATCTGGCTCTCTGGGGTCAGCTCAGAGCCTTGAGCCTACTTCGGATTCTGTAACTCCCTCTCTCTCTGCCCCTCCCCCACTCATGCTCAGTCTCTCTCTCTCTCTCTCTCTCTCTCTCTCTCTCTCTCTCTCTAAAAATAATTAAAAACAATTTTTTTTTAATTTTTAGATATATGGTGGGAAAGGGTCAGAATTGCTTTTGGTTCAAGCATTAAAAAAAACAAAAAAAAATAACAAAATAACAACAACAAAAAAAACCTTTGCATGATGCAGCCTAGCTCATCAAGGTAATCAAGGTAATGATTTATCACAAAAATTAAAATAATAAGAAAATCAATATTAGTGTATATTTATTTGAAAGGGCTTTTCTTCTAGATACTTATGGGCTAGGAAGGTACCTAAATGGCTGTGGTTAATACAGATGTCTGATTAAGGATGAGTTTTAGCTATAACCAAAGTCTTTTCTTTCTTCCCCTGAGCTATGGGCTTCATTGTATAAAGTGAGGAAGGAGAAAAACAAAATATTGCAGAGTTTGGCTTAGGATTCCAGGCTTAGGATTCCAGGCTTAGGATTCCAGGCTAAGGATTGAAGCAGAGGTACAGGACCCAGAAGCAATGAAAAATTCTGATTCCTCTCTGGAAGAAATATTCCAATATTTCTTATTGGAAAGAAACAGTCTAGCTCCATCAAGAAATATAATCAGTCTGAAATTAGGTTAGAAAACTGGTCTTCTGACAATCTGAGGTTGAATCTAAGCCGGGGTAGCCTTAAGCCTGATTATTTGACAGAGTGATAGAGTTCCACTAAAAATATCTTACAAACCGAGAAAACATTCATTCTATGATTACTACAAAGTCTATAATCCTCTGGGTGCCTTATTTTATATACATTATAGTAGGGCTGTACAAATTTGATTCTCTGTCATAAAATAGTTTGTTAGTCACAATGTCTCAGAATGCAGACAAATAGATACTTTAGAATATCTGGGCATCTATAAAGTATTTACTACAGGTGTGGGAGGGATAAGACTTATATATGTAGAATAACTTAAAAATAAGATATTTTTGGAGGCACCTGGGTGCCTGGGTGGCTCAGCAGGTTAAAGTTTCTCTTGATTTCGGCTCAGGTCATGATCTCACAGTTCATGGGATTTAGCCCTGTGTTGGGCTCCATGCTCATACTGCGGAGCCTACTTGGGACTCTCTCCTTTTCTCTGCCCCTCCCTGTATGTGTGCACACTCTCTCAAAATAAATAAAATAAACTTAAAAATAAAAGTATTTTGAAGATTATTTAAAATAACAATGAAACAGATAGCACCATCCAGTATGCTATCACTTGGTTCAAAATGTGTGGAAATTATAAACGTTGAAAAAAAAAATTTAAAAGGGGCGCCTGGGTGGTGCAGTCGGTTAAGCGTCCGACTTCAGCCCGGTCACGATCTCGCGGTCTGTGAGTTCGAGCCCCGCGTCAGGCTCTGGGCTGATGGCTCAGAGCCTGGAGCCTGTTTCCGATTCTGTGTCTCCCTCACTCTCTGCCCCTCCCCCGTTCATGCTCTGTCTCTTTCTGTTCCAAAAATAAATAAACGTTGAAAAAAAAATTCAAAATGTGTGGGAATTAATCCCTAAAGATTATCAGAGAAGGGTAAGAACATTTCACCACATGACAAGAGAACCATCTGAGTTGGCTCCTGAAATGTGGTTCAGATTTGCATTAGTTGAGAGGACAGTGGAGGCCACTGTGGCTGTGTTAAAGTAGGAAGACTAAAAAGAGTGTTTAGATAAAATGGTTGAAACACTTTAGCCTAACTATATAGTATGTATTTTTGTCTGGGGGCTTTGAAAAGATAATTTAGTCTTCATTTTTGAAAGCCTTGAATGTCAGGTTAGGAGGGCAATTTATCCCATAGGCAATAGGAAATAACAACAATTCTGAGCAGGAGCAGGATATGACAGAAGGTTCATTTGACCAATATTGACATCTCAGAAGTATGAAAAATGGATTGCAAGATGGAAAGAGAATGGTTCTTGAAGACGAATGGAAGCTATACTAGAAAAGAATTTAGCCTATACAGGAATAACAGAATGCCTTTTTAAAAACTGGTAAATAATCATTTAGGCATGCAAAGATAACATAGTTCAGTGGAAAGTTGAGAATTAGGAAGTGATTCTAAAATTATAACTGATAGAACTTAGTCACTAATTGTAGTCACTGATATTATTTGCCCTCTAGTGACACTAATAAAAATTAAAAATTGGGTCATTTCATCTCAGAAATATATCATTACCGTTTAAAATAGAAAAAAAACCTATAATTTTAACAACATGTTTTGTTATTTCCTTAATTTAAATTATATGCTTATGGGGCAAAGCTATAAGAGACACCTCTGAGTGTTTTGTTTTGTTTTGTTTTGTTTTGTTTTGTTTTGTTTTGAAGGGTCCACATTGCTTCTATAGTCGATATGGACAGAGAAGTCGTTTAAGTAGTTTGTATGGTTTCCAGAAAGTAAACATTATAATCTTACCTGGGTTCAAGAAAGAAAATTATCTTATTTTTCAGTATGAAAAAATACATTCCTTGATGAAGCGAAGACCATTTAGTTAAGAAAATATAACAGACTTCCTCATTTGAGGTGAAATATGACTAGCGAATGTAATTCAAATAAGTAGGAGAAAAACTCTTGTAATACATTTCCTCTTTTATGAGCTCCCCCTGAGATTGTTAGGAGATATGTAAAGATATGTTAGCCCAGTTTTATTTACTCTATGTCCCACATAGATGAAAAAGAAAATTGCACACAAAAAATATAAGCTGCCCAGGACTCTCAGAACATTTATGTCAATACATATGTTACACTTGTCTCTCTTGATTATAAGCTAAATCTTTCCCAATCCCATTGTCAAAAGTGTCATATTGTGACATCCATAACACACAGAAGATTCTAAGATTGCTAAACTGCATAATGTACCTGTTAACAGTACACTAATAGGGGCCTAAGGTGCATAATAAACACAATAATAATTAATTTTATGTATAATTTAGGAATGTCTTCCCCTTCTACAGACACTTCCCCTTCAACTGAACCCTGTGTTTGATTCATTGTTCATTTTTGCTGTAGTTGTCTTTGATTTTTACTTCAACCTTGTAATTAGTTAGGTATCACTTTCGCTAAAATTTATCATAATTGGTATAGATTTGAAACGAATAAAGAAATAAGCAGCGTATCAGGAGATCCATAGGTTAGAGTCTTTCATGTATCGGGCTTTTAAAAAAAATTAATGTTTATTTTATTTTTGAGACAGACACAGTGTGAGCAGGGTAGGGGCAGAGAGAGAGGGACACACAGAATCCAAAGCAGGCTCCAGGCTCTGAACTGTCAGCACAGAGCTCGACGCAGGGCTCAAACTCATGGACGGTGAGATCATGACCTCAGACGCTTAACAGACTGGGTCACCCAGGCACCCCTTATTTTTTTTAAGTAACGATAAAACAAGCTTCAGATCAGAAAGTTCAGCACTTATGTATATGAAGAAAATAACTCATAAGTGAGTTGATAGCCTCCCAGCAGAAGCACAAACAAGCTAATTATCTTTAAAGGCAGAGGCTGCAAGGTAAGGGAACCTGTAAGACAATTAGTGAAAATATGCGAAGCTCTCAATTATGTGATCACTTTTGGAAGAACTCCAATGTCTAACACATGGGCACACAGGGTCTAAGATGTACTCATTCAATCCTGGTGTCCATTCAGCATGTATAAAACATGGAGTAAACTAGGTTACTGCCACTGAAATCTCCGGTAAAAGACAGTCATGCTAGTTGGAGAAAGGGGGTCACAGCTCATCTAACTTTTGATTGCTTGACAAGTATAGAAAAGGAATTCTGAGAAACTTAACAGAAACCCATGGGAGAGGGGAAGGAAAAAAAAAAAAAAAGAGGTTAGAGTGGAAGAGAGCCAAAGCATAAGAGACTCTTAAAAACTGAGAACAAACTGAGGGTTGATGGGAGGTGGGAGGGAGGAGAGGGTGGGTGATGGGTATTGAGGAGGGCACCTTTTGGGATGAGCACTGGGTGTTGTATGGAAACCAATCTGACAATAAATTTCATATATTGAAAAAAAATAAAAAAAGAAAAAGAATTCTCTAAGATGGTAGTAAACACCCCCATTTCTCCTGTTATTATATCATGTCTCATTTACCACAGGTTATTGGAATCCGTTAAACACAGAGCCTCCTAAGACGGCTAAGGAGTACAGGATAAATTTTCATGTAGTTGATAGGCAGATAGTTCAACCCTCTGAGTGAATTTAGGAATGAAGGATTCTAGTCCACTTTAAGATGAATTTAGTATGAACTTTAAAACAAACAAACAAGCAAACAAACAAGCAAACAAGCAAAAATAACTAAAAAAGAAAGAAAGTCTTGTGTGTCATCCTGGTCTTTGAAGACACTCCTGCAAAGTTGAGAAGTGCTGGGGTAGTGCAGGCGGGTGGCAAATACTTAGGAATCACAAAAAGAAAAACAGTTTTCCACAGACATATTACTCCCTGGCTTTCTCTCCCTAATATTCAAATCTAATAAACTTTCACTATAGAAAATAAAAACAAAAGAAATATAAATACTCAATGTTTTCCTTTGGCAGGAACTAAAGCAATGCATTTGGGAACCTATACCATGTCTCCGTCAGAAAATTGATATTGAATAAATATAGCTATTAGGGACTGAATTGCAACCCCACCCCCCCAAATTCGTATGTTAAAGCCCTAGCCCACAATGTGAATATATTTGGAAATAGGGACTGTAAGGAGATAATAAAATTTAAATGAGTCATAAAAGTAGGATCATACCTTAGAAGGTCTGTGTCCTTCTAAGAGGAAGAGACCAGATCTCTCTCCCCCCTTTCTCTCCATGCATGCAGAGTGGAAAAACAATGTGAGGACACAAACGTGAGGCAATCCAGGAACAGTGGCCTTAGAAAATGGATTTTCTGGCACCTTGATCTTGGACTTCCTGATTCAGAACTGTGAGCAAACACATTTCTGTTGTTTAAGCCATTAAGCCTATGTTATTTTGTTACAGTAGCCCAAGCAAACTAATATAATATGATGAACATTCAATATAATTGAATGAAAATATTCAATAGAAATGAGAAAAAATATGTTCAATTAAAAACATTTACCATAAAAAAAGCAGAATTTGTGTGTGTGTGAGAGAGAGAGAGAGAAGAGTGTGAGCACATGTGCACACATATACACACCATAGAAAAAAGTACAGCAGGGGAAAATATAAGGAAATATAAAATCGTAGAGAAAAATTAAGATCACTTTGGAGAAGGGAATAATTATATCAAATGTTATGAAGAGTTTGAGTAACATCAGAACAGTTTAACACTAAGCTTGTAATAAGAAAGTTGATTAGCTTTTGGCAGAAATGTTTTTCAATAAAGTGAGGAATATGTGGAAATACAATGAAACAGTCTAGAAAACTCTCTCAAAGCCTTTTTCAGTAAAATACACTAGGGCAATAGGATTATGGTAGGACAACCAAGATGTCAAAAGATTGCAAGTATTTTTTTAGAGCAGATATGGGGACAAGGCGCCTGGGTGCCTCAGTCAGTTGAGCGTCCGACCTCTGCTCAGATCATGACCTTGGGTTCCTGGGTTTGAGCCCTGCATCAGGCTCTGTGCTGACAGCTCAGAGCCTGAAGCCTGCTTCGGATTCTGTGTCTCCCCCTCTCTCTCTGTTCCTCCCCTGCTCACACTCTGTCTCTCAAAAATAAATAAAGATTAAAAAAAATTTTTTTTAATTAAAAAAAAAAAAAGGAGATACTGGGGCATCTGGGTTGCTCAGTAGGTTGAGCGACCGACTTCAGCTCAGGTCATGATCTCACGGCTCCTGGGCTGGACCCCGCGTCAGGCTCTGTAATGACAGCTCAGAGCCTGGAGTCTGCTTCAGATTCTCTCTCTCTCTCGCTCTCGCTCTCGCTCTTGCTCTCTCGCTCTCTGCCTCTCCTCCACTCATGCTCTCTGTCTCTCAAAAATAAAGATAAATATTTTAAAAAATAAGAATAGGGGCGCCTGGGTGGCTCAGTCAGTTAAGCGGCAGACTTCACCTCAGGTCATGATCTCGCGCTCTGTGAATTCGAGGCCCGTGTCGGGCTCTGTACTGACTGCTCAGAGCCTGGAGCCTGTTTCAGATTCTGTGTCTCCCTCTCTCTGACCCTCCCCCATTCATGCTCTGTCTCTCTCTGTCTCAAAAATAAATAAATGTTAAAAAAAATTAAAAAATAAAAAATAAAAGGAGATACTGAAGCATTTTTGTTGAACGTTATTTTCCAATAGTAGATGCCTATGAGACTGACCATCAGTACGAATTTCTAGTGTACCTTTCTGTATGATGGAGGCTGGAAAGCTACAAATGTCACCTCCCAGTCTGTCTTGCAGACTGTTCTACATGGGAATTAGGTTCTGGCAATGAGGCAGGTTATTTGGAAATCAAAGGAGGCAGAGGTCATCCTCATGCTGTTTCAGCTCTTTTCTATCCAGCCCGATCATGGGGACATGGGATTTTCTGCAGCAGTGTCCAGGGTCAGGCCACAAGCATCAGGGGTCTAGAGAGGTGGGGGCAGGGATGGGAGCAACAGCTTCTTAGTCCCTAGATTGCAGCCATGACAGGGTGTTCTTCAAGGTGACAGTTATAATAGAAGCTTTCTGATTAGGTACATACACAATTGTAGCAAATACAGCAACTATATTTCATTTTGATCAGCCCTGAGGCTTTTTCTTGGCTTCTTTTCCTGAAGCCAAGAATATTATATAGGCAGTTTCTTCAGTCCTGATTAAAATACCTTAGGGGCGCCTGGGTGGCTCAGTTAAGCGTCCGACTTCAGTTTAGGTCATGATCTCATGGGTCCGTGAGTTTGAGCCCCATGTCGGGCTCTGTGCTGACAGACAGCTCAGAGCCTGAAGCCTGCTTCCGATTCTGTGTCTCCCTCTCTCTCTGCCCCTCCCCCACTCATGCTCTGTCTCTCTCTATAAAAAAATGAATAAACATTAAAAAATTTTTTTTAAATACCTTAATTTTTTTCATGGTTGGATGCAGGTTTCATGGGAACTAAAGCATGATCTCACTCGGAGACTCTTATTAAGGAAAAAAATACTTAACTATAAATGTAAAATTAAATATGAAAGTAAATCATATAGAATGACAAAAAAATACAAATTATAAATTTTAAAAGCTAACAAACACAATGGTATTCAAAAAGTATAGAAAAAATAACATAATTTTTTAAAAAACATTTCATTTGCTTCACATACTTCTGTATTTTCTTTCCTGTATTTTCAGAAACATACACTTTGATTACTTCTTATAACTTTGTAATACTTCTATAGAGGTAATAGAAAGACAAGGGACACCTGGCTGGGTCAGTTGGTTAAGAGTCTAATTCTTAATTTCAGCTCAGATCATGATCTCATGATTTGTGGGTTCAAACCCCGCATTGGGCTCCATGCTGACAATGCAGAGCCTGCTTGGATTCTCTCCTTCTCTCTCTGCCCCTCCTCTGCTCACCCTCTCTCTCTTTCAAAATCAAATAGATAAACTTTAAAAAAGGGAAGACAATTAATTTCTAGCTCTAGCTTTGTTATTTGAATATCATTTTTAAAATTTTTGATAGTTGTATGCACACACCATTATTTCACATAAAGACATGTCTATTGTTTGTGTCACTGCTACGGTTTTGTGCCCTTTACAAACAAAAATTCTAAAATTCTTATAAATTCTTTTGTAAACAATTTTTATCAAAAACAAATGATGTGGGAGCACCTGGGTGACTCAGTAAGTTAAATGACTGACTCTGGATTTTGGCTTAGGTCATGATCTTGTGGTTCATGAGATCGAGCCTTGTGTGGGGGTCTGTGCTGAGAGTGGAGCCTGTTTGGGATTCTCTCCCCCTCTCGCTGCCTCTCCCCCACTCACATTCGCTCTCTCAAAATAAATGAACTTTACAAAAATTAAAAAAAAATAAATTTGTATACATTACATGATATATATGACATGCATATATATAATCTCATATATACAGACAAATGCAAATACACATGACATTTATAGTTTCATATGCTTCATTATCATGGATATATCTGATGGAAAGAGCTTCCGTTTTGTGTACAAACTGATGAGAAACAAATTTCCACCCACGCTTTTACACACAATGATTGAAAGACTCTAACTCTCTATATTTCAACCACGGGTTACTCTTGTGTTACTGACATTCTCCTGGTGACAGAAACCATAGTACTTGCTCATATCTTGACATAAATTCTCACTTGAAAAGCTACTGATCCTGTGACCTACAGCTGTGCTGCTCCAATAGAGCAGAAATCAGTCACATGTGACAATTTGAATTTAAATTAATTAAAAGCAATTACAATTTAATTCTCAAATAGTCATATTTCTAATCCAATTGACACATGTGACTAATGGCTTCCATATTAGACTGTGCACATATTGAACGTCTTCATCACTGCCAAAGTCCCTCTGGACAAACTGGCATTGCAGGTTCTGCCAGATATACCCATGCTAATTCATCGTCATCGTCTTCCACTCAGCACGTCTAGCTGCCCTAAGTATTGCTGACCCCCCACTTCCATCCATTATCTTCAAAATATTTTTTCCATCTTTGTTACTTATATCTAAAAATTCTTACTTATGTATATGGTTATTTATTTGTATAGTATTTTTTGTTCTTTTTGCATATGTATACCTTTATATGAGAGTCATATTCCCAGCATATTCTTGAATATAGCCTGGTATATGTTATATACAGAAAAATATTTTACATGAATAAAATAATGGAAGAAAAGAAGAATTAATTAATGATTATCTTGCTACTCAAAAACAAGAGCTATCACTTTTAGATTAAAGACATGGTAATTAATAAAAATGAAGTAATGAAGCATATATATGGTACTACTGAAAACTGAATCAGATTGAAGAATTCTTTAAATAAGTTAAGGTGTGAATTATAAATTCAACCTCAAATTTTAGGTCCTGTGTAAATATACAAAGAAGCAGAATAAACTGTTACTAATTTTATTAATCCAGAAATTGCCTTTGTTATATTTATTTTATCTGATGAGTTTTTTTTTTCAGTGCCTATCATTCTGTGCCCACTGCTTGGTACCCTCAGCAAAAATGTGCCATAGTATTGATGTACTAAATAAAAGAAAATACATGAATAAATAAAGCAATCTTCCCTTGCTCTGTTTACTAAATAATGTGCACCTAAAATATTGCTAGAATAAATCATCTTTCTTAATTAGTATTTAAAGACAAATACATTTCAGTTATTCTGCATGTTTAACTTGTTTTCAATACTTAGAAAGGTGTGTGTGTGTGTGTGTGTGTGTGTGTGTGTGTGTGTGTGTGTATAAAGGTGCCTAATCATTCTATCTTCAGTTGGCTCATCTAAAAACAAAACAAAACAAAACAAACAAAAAAAAAACAACAAAAGAACTTTTCCCAAGTTTCTTTAAACTCTCATTCTGTCTATGATGGCCCTTATTTAGTCTGCTATATAAGACAGATACTGTAGGCTACTGTTCAAATCTATTTTTTTTTCCTGTCTTTCCTACATTTATCTCATAATGGTATCTTTATTGTCTTTCAAGGCCAGGAACAAATAATACTTCCCCAATCAAACCAGACAGATAAAATGAACCATTTCTTTTATCAACACAGAGAGAAAAAAAAAATTATATTTGAATTCTCTCTCTTAAAATTTAGCTATTTGTTGGTAAAATGTTACTCTAGGTTATAAATCATAGTAATGAATATGTCCTACCCATCTATTTATCTCTCAGGATCTGCACATAGTAAGTCCTTAATAATTACTACTATATCAAATACTAGTACTCTAGTATTATAACAAATAGGTGTTCACACAGTTTTAAAAGACAAAATTGTCAGAAAGACAGCTTTATGTTTAATAAACACTTTGATACATGATAAATTTAATGATATATTTAAAATCCATTGAATATTACAGCTTTCACTATGTTTAATAAAGTAATTTTCTTGCCTTGAATATGTTTTTAAATTTTGTACTTCTATGACAAACTTTAGATAAAAGGGGATTATTTCTATATTTTTCCTAACTATAGAAACTATTAATTCAATGAAATAAATTTACTCATTTGTTACTAGAAAATGCAGTTACTAAAAACTTCACTCTATCAGCTTCCCTATTTATGGGAACTGCTATTAAAGTAATAACTTAGGGGAGAGAAGCGGCAAGATGGCGGCGTAGGAGGACGCTGGGCTCACCGCGCGTCCTGCTGATCACTTAGATTCCACCTACACCTGCCTAAATAACCCAGAAAACCGCCAGAGGATTAGCAGAACGGAGTGGCTGGAGCCAAACGCAGACTAGAGGCCCACGGAAGAGGGTAGGAAGGGCGGCCAGGCAGTGCGCGCTCCACGGACTGGCGGGAGGGAGCCGGGGCGGAGGGGCGGCTCGCCGGCCAAGCAGAGCCCCCGAGTCTGGCTGGCAAAAGCGGAGGGGCCTGACGGACTGTGTTCCCACAACAAGCGCGACTTAGCGTCTGGGAGGTCATAAGTTAACAGCTCTGCTCGGAAAGCGGGAAGGCTGGAGGACAAAGGGAGGGAGAGCTGCCGAGCCCCCTGAAGACAGAGCTCAGTTTGGTGGGGAACAAAGGCGCTCGCCAGCGCCATCTCCCCCGCCCCTCCCCCAGCCAAAATCCCAAAGAGAACCAGTTCCTGCCAGGGAACTTGCTCGCTCTGCACAAACACCAAACTCTGTGCTTCTGTGGAGCCAAACCTCCGGCAGCGGATCTGACTCCCTACCGCTGCCACAGGGCCCCTCCTGAAGTGGATCACCTAAGGAGAAGCGATCTAAGCCTGCCCCTCCTGCCCCTGTGCACCTTGCCTACCCACCCCAGCTAATACGCCAGATCCCCAGCATCACAAGCCTGGCAGTGTGCAAGTAGCCCAGACGGGCCACGCCACCCCACAGTGAATCCCACCCCTAGGAGAGGGGAAGAGAAGGCACACACCAGTCTGACTGTGGCCCCAGCGGTGGGCTGGGGGCAGACATCAGGTCTGACTGCAGCCCCGCCCACCGACTCCAGTTATACACCACAGCACAGGGGAAGTGCCCTGCAGGTCCTCACCACACCAGGGACTATCCAAAATGACCAAGCAGAAGAATTCCCCTCAGAAGAATCTCCAGGAAATAACAACAGCTAATGAGCTGATCAAAAAGGATTTAAATAATATAACAGAAAGCGAATTTAGAATAATAGTCATAAAATTAATTGCTGGGCTTGAAAACAGTATACAGGACAGCAGAGAATCTCTTGCTACAGAGATCAAGGGACTAAGGAACAGTCACGAGGAGCTGAAAAACGCTTTAAACAAAATGCATAACAAAATGGAAACCACCACAGCTCGGCTTGAAGAGGCGGAGGAGAGAATAGGTGAACTAGAAGATAAAGTTATGGAAAAAGAGGAAGCTGAGAAAAAGAGAGATAAAAAAATACAGGAGTATGAGGGGAAAATTAGAGAACTGATACACTAAAAAGAAATAATATACGCATAATTGGTATCCCAGAGGAGGAAGAGAGAGGGAAAGGTGCTGAAGGGGTACTTGAAGAAATCATAGCTGATAACTTCCCTGAACTGGGGAAGGAAAAAGGCATTGAAATCCAAGAGGCACAGAGAACTCCCTTCAGATGTAACTTGAATCGATCTTCTGCACGACATATCATAGTGAAACTGGCAAAATACAAGGATAAAGAGAAAATTCTGAAAGCAGCAAGGGGTAAACGTGCCCTCACATATAAAGGGAGACCTATAAGACTCGTGACTGATCTCTCTTTTGAAACTTGGCAGGCCAGAAAGAATTGGCACGAGATTTTCAGGGTGCTAGACAGAAAAAATATGCAGCCAAGAATCCTTTATCCAGCAAGTCTGTCATTTAGAATAGAAGGAGAGATAAAGGTCTTCCCAAACAAACAAAAACTAAAGGAATTTGTCACCACTAAACCAGCCCTACAAGAAATCCTAAGGGGGACCCTGTGAGACAAAGTCCCAGAGACATCACTACAAGCATAAAACATACAGACATCACAATGACTCTAACCCCGTATCTTTCTATAATAACACTGAATGTAAATGGTTTAAATGTGCCAACCAAAAGACATAGGGTATCAGAATGGATAAAAAAACAAGACCCATCTATTTGCTGTCTACAAGAGACTCATTTTAGACCTGAGGACACCTTTAGATTGAGAGTGAGGGGATGGAGAACTATTTATCATGCGACTGGAAGCCAAAAGAAAGCTGGAGTAGCCATACTTATATCAGACAAACTAGACTTTAAATTAAAGGCTGTAACAAGAGATGAAGAAGGACATTATATAATAGTTACAGGGTCTATCCATCAGGAAGAGCTAACAATTATAAATGTTTATGCGCCGAATACCGGAGCCCCCAAATATATAAAACAATTACTCATAAACATAAGCAACCTTATTGATAAGAATGTGGTAATTGCAGGGGACTTTAACACCCCACTTACAGAAATGGAAAGATCATCTAGACACACGGTCAATAAAGAAACAAGGGCCCTGAATGACACATTGGATCAGATGGACTTGACAGATATATTTAGAACTCTGCATCCCAAAGCAACAGAATATACTTTCTTCTCGAGTGCACATGGAACATTCTCCAAGATAGATCATATACTGGGTCACAAAACAGCCCTTCATAAGTTTACAAGAATTGAAATTTTACCATGCATACTTTCAGACCACAATGCTATGAAGCTTGAAATCAACCACAGAAAAAAGTCTGGAAAACCTCCAAAGGCATGGAGGTTAAAGAACACCCTACTAACGAATGAGTGGGTCAACCAGGCAATTAGAGAAGAAATTAACAAATATATGGAAACAAACGAAAATGAAAATACAACAATCCAAACGCTTTGGGACGCAACGAAGGCAGTCCTGAGAGGAAAATACATTGCAATCCAGGCCTATCTCAAGAAACAAGAAAAATCCCAAATACAAAATCTAACAGCACACCTAAAGGAACTAGAAGCAGAACAGCAAAGGCAGCCTAAACCCAGCAGAAGAAGAGAAATAATAAAGATCAGAGCAGAAATAAACAATATAGAATCTAAAAAAACGGTAGAGCAGATCAACGAAACCAAGAGTTGGTTTTTTGAAAAAATAAACAAAATTGACAAACCTCTAGCCAGGCTTCTCAAAAAGAAAAGGGAGATGACCCAAATAGATAAAATCATGAATGAAAATGGAATTATTACAACCAATCCCTCACAGATACAAACAATTATCAGGGAATACTATGAAAAATTATATGCCAACAAATTGGACAACCTGGAAGAAATGGACAAATTCCTGAACACCCACACTCTTCCAAAACTCAATCAGGAGGAAATAGAAAGCTTGAACAGACCCATAACCAGCAAAGAAATTGAATCGGTTATCAAAAATCTCCCAACAAATAAGAGTCCAGGACCAGATGTCTTCCCAGGGGAGTTCTACCAGACGTTTAAAGCAGAGATAATACCTATCCTTCTCAAGCTATTCCAAGAAATAGAAAGGGAAGGAAAACTTCCAGACTCATTCTATGAAGCCAGTATTACTTTGATTCCTAAACCAGACAGAGACCCAGTAAAAAAAGAGAACTACAGGCCAATATCCCTGATGAATATGGATGCAAAAATTCTCAATAAGATACTAGCAAATCGAATTCAACGGCATATAAAAAGAATTATTCACCATGATCAAGTGGGATTCATTCCTGGGATGCAGGGCTGGTTCAACATTCGCAAATCAATCAACGTGATACATCACATTAACAAAAAAAAAGAGAAGAACCATATGATCCTGTCAATCGATGCAGAAAAGGCCTTTGACAAAATCCAGCACCCTTTCTTAATAAAAACCCTTGAGAAAGTCGGGATAGAAGGAACATACTTAAAGATCATAAAAGCCATTTATGAAAAGCCCACAGCTAACATCATCCTCAATGGGGAAAAACTGAGAGCTTTTTCCCTGAGATCAGGAACACGACAAGGATGCCCACTCTCACCGCTGTTGTTTAACATAGTGCTGGAAGTTCTAGCATCAGCAATCAGACAACAAAAGGAAATCAAAGGCATCAAAATTGGCAAAATGAAGTCAAGCTTTCGCTTTTTGCAGATGACATGATATTATACATGGAAAATCCGATAGACTCCACCAAAAGTCTGCTAGAACTGATACAGGAATTCAGCAAAGTTGCAGGATACAAAATCAATGTACAGAAATCAGTTGCATTCTTATACACTAACAATGAAGCAACAGAAAGACAAATAAAGAAACTGATCCCATTCACAATTGCACCAAGAAGCATAAAATACCTAGGAATAAATCTAACCAAAGATGTAAAGGATCTGTATGCTGAAAACTATAGAAAGCTTATGAAGGTAATTGAAGAAGATTTAAAGAAATGGAAAGACATTCCCTGCTCATGGATTGGAAAAATAAATATTGTCAAAATGTCAATACTACCCAAAGCTATCTACACATTCATTGCAATCCCAATCAAAATGGCACCAGCATTCTTCTCGAAACTAGAACAAGCAATCCTAAAATTCATATGGAACCACAAAAGGCCCCGAATAGCCAAAGGAATTTTGAAGAAGAAGACCAAAGCAGGAGGCATCACAATCCCAGACTTTAGCCTCTACTACAAAGCTGTCATCATCAAGACAGCATGGTATTGGCACAAAAACAGACACATAGACCAATGGAATAGAATAGAAACCCCACTGTACACAAACGTATGGCCAACTCATCTTTGACAAAGCAGGAAAGAACATCCAATGGAAAAAAGACAGCCTCTTTAACAAATGGTGCTGGGAGAACTGGACAGCAACATGCAGAAGGTTGAAACTAGACCACTTTCTCACACCATTCACAAAAATAAACTCAAAATGGATAAAGGACCTAAATGTGAGACAGGAAGCCATCAAAACCTTAGAGGAGAAAGCAGGAAAAGACCTCTCTGACCTCAGCCGTAGCAATCTCTTACTCGACACATCCCCAAAGGCAAGGGAATTAAAAGCAAAAGTGAATTACTGGGACCTTATGAAGATAAAAAGCTTCTGCACAGCAAAGGAAACAACCAACAAAACTAAAAGGCAACCAACGGAATGGGAAAAGATATTCGCAAATGACATATCGGACAAAGGGCTAGTATCCAAAATCTATAAAGAGCTCACCAAACTCCACACCCGAAAAACAAATAACCCAGTGAAGAAATGGGCAGAAAACATGAATAGACACTTCTCTAAAGAAGACATCCGGATGGCCAACAGGCACATGAAAAGATGTTCAGCGTCGCTCCTTATCAGGGAAATACAAATCAAAACCACACTCAGGTATCACCTCACGCCAGTCAGAGTGGCCAAAATGAACAAATCAGGAGACTAAAGATGCTGGAGAGGATGTGGAGAAACGGGAACCCTCTTGCACTGTTGGTGGGAATGCAAATTAGTGCAGCCGCTCTGGAAAGCAGTGTGGAGGTTCCTCAAAAAATTAAAAATAGACCTACCCTATGACCCAGCAATAGCACTGCTAGGAATTTACCCAAGGGATACAGGAGTACTGATGCATAGGGCCACTTGTACCCCAATGTTCATAGCAGCACTCTCAACAATAGCCAAATTATGGAAAGAGCCTGAATGTCCATCAACTGATGAATGGATAAAGAAATTGTGGTTTATATACACAATGGAATATTACGTGGCAATGAGAAAAAATGAAATATGGCCTTTTGTAGCAACGTGGATGGAACTGGAGAGTGTGATGCTAAGTGAAATAAGCCATACAGAGAAAGACAGATACCATATGGTTTCACTCTTATGTGGATCCTGAGAAACTTAACAGGAACCCATTGGGGAGGGGAAGGAAAAAAAAAAAAAACAGGTTAGAGTGGGAGAGAGCCAAAGCATAAGAGACTCTTAAAAACTGAGAACAAACTGAGGGTTGATGAGTGGTGGGAGGGAGGAGAGGGTGGGTGATGGGTATTGAGGAGGGCACCTTTTGGGATGAGCACTGGGTGTTGTATGGAAACCGATTTGTCAATAAATTTCATATAAAAATAAATAAATAAATAAATAAATAAATAAATAAATAAATAAAAATAAAGTTAAATCCTTTACAAAAAAAAATAATAAAGTAATAACTTAGGATACACTATTTGGAAGGATATTAAAGACACAGACATCCCCACCTTGCAGATTCACTGCTTAAGAAACTTAGTTACAAACAACACAGTGTTCATGTCATGCATGGTTTAGGAATCAGGAATTCCACTACATAAATGTATTGTATTGCTATTTTTACTGCTATTGAAATACAAGTTTTATTTTACTTTCAATGATCACTGACTTAATTTTTTTTAATTTACCAGAGGCCTAAATTTTTAATGTAGAGTTTAATCAAACTGACTGAATATTTATTTATCTTAAAACAGAAAATATATTCTAATATTCCATTTTTATCATCTTGAATATGAGACATTAAATATCATACAAGAAAAAAATCATCAAAAATTCAGAGGTTATTTTCATGTATATATACATTTGCTTATAGTGTGCATGTGTTAGAAAAGTAAGTTACAACTCCCCACCAAGCAGTCAATGTAACTAGAAATACATATATTTTTTCATTTTTTCCCATGATAACTCACTTTTCTCTCTACTACAACTACTAGTTTATATTTCCTAGGTCAATTATTTGCTTGGCACACCAATATATTTTACTACTTTCAAATCCCTCAACACACAATTCTTCTAGGGTACCTGACACTGATAATCTACTACTGAAAGCTTTCTTGTCACTACTGAAGGAGATGGATAAGGGGAAAGAGGCTGAAGCAAGACCAAACCCAAACTCATTTATCTTCCACCTCACAACATACACTCATTTTCTTATGAGTGTTTTAATAAATGAAATTTTAATTAGAGTACATTATTTCATAGAATCTATCCAAAACAGAGATAAAAAAAACTATGCTGCTAATTCTCAGTCCGATTTATATAAGTACAACAATAATCAAATTGTAAAATGATTTGATAATAAAAAATTCTAATTTACAACTCGCAATTCTTCTATTTTCAAAATATCTGATATAGAATAAGCCAACAAGTAAATATTCAAAGGAAACAAATGAAAAGAGCAATGTAGGGATAAAGAAAATAAAACATGGTATGTATATTTAAAAACTAATTTCATAACACGTTATTAATGTATATGAAAACAATTATTACTACTAATTTCTGCTTAATAATTATTAAACACTGAATATATTGTTTTAAAATTGTATATTTGTGGCTACTTCTCATTGTCTTGAAAATCTTTATTTATATATTCATAATAAGGAATGGTGGAAAGAGAAAAATAATAAGCTGGGTATTTTTCATAAAATCGTGTAAAATATGTCTCCACTGATTGAATTGATATGTTTTTTTTTCTGATACTTGAAACATTTTTTTTAGATCACCCAAATATTATATTGTCTACTAAAAATATGTCATTTGATACAGACAAAATACTAACATGTTACTTATTCATACTATTTACTGTGAGACACTGAAGAGTTAGGAAGACCTAATTAAACAGTTCCTGTTGTATTAGCTCCTAAAGTACTTGGCTGAGATCATAAACTTTGCATTTAACCAATAACTTAAGATCTATGTGCCAGCATGCAAATTATTCCATCAAGATTCCAAACCAATTCACTGCAAAGACACTTCAGATGGATACCAAATTATTTTATATTTTATGCTTTTTTTACTATTATTAACACTTTTTATGAGCATTCTTATATATGTTTGCTATAGAACATGAGCAAGAATTTCTGTTAATCATAAACCTACCAGTGACACTGGATGTTATTTATGAGGCCAGATTGTTTTCTTAAGTGTGTGCACCAATTTATACTTCTATCAATGATGTACAAAATTTATGGGAATCCATACTTTAACCAACATTTGGTATAGTGAATGTATTAGTTTTTGCCAGTTGAATAGGATTAAAATTTTATCTCATTTTATTGTTAAATTTTATTATCCTGGTTAGTAACAAGGCTAAACATTCTTTTTAATATTTTATTTATTTATTTTGAGAGAGAGAGAGAGAGAGAGTGCAGGGAAGTGCAGGGGAGGAGCATCCAAGCAGGCTCCATGCTCAGCGCAGAGCCTTACCCAGGGCTTGATCTCCTGACCATGAGATCATGATCTGAGTTGAAATCAAAAGTTGGATGCTTAACCTACTGAGCTACCTAGGCAACCCAAAGCTAAAAATGTTTTATGTTTAATCATATATTCTGTGAAATGTCTGCTTACATGTTTAGCTCATGTTTTTACTGTCTTTTTAAATTTTGATTTGTAGGAACTTTTTGTATATTCTGGACACCCACTGTCAATCTATGTCAGTTTATGGCTATTTTGAAGCATATGTTTTCTTAACTTTAAAATAACCTTCAAATTATTTAAATTATTTTTCAACAATAAGAAAACAATTTGATTGAAAGTTGGTCAAAGACCTTCACAGATACCTCACCAAATAAAATATACTGATGCAAATAAACATATGAAAAGATGCTCCATATCACATATTATCAGGGAAATGCAAATTAAAACAACAAAATACCAATACATGTTTATCAGAAAAGCCAAAATCTGGAACACTGACAATGCCAAATACTGACACGGAAGTAAAGCAGTAAGAACTCTAATTCATTGCTGGGAAGAATGTAAAATGGTCCAGCCAGTTTGTAAGAAAATTTGAAGGCTCCTGACCAAACTAAACATACTGCTGTCCTATGACGTGGCAATACTGCTCCTTTGTACCCAAAGGAGTTTTGAAATTTATGTCCACACAAAACTTGCGCATAGATGTTTATAGCAGCTTTTTTCAAAACTGTCAAGACTTGGAAGCAACAAAGATGCCATTCATTAGGTGAAGGGATAAATAAACTGTGGTACCTCTAGATAACAGAATATTATTCAGAGCTAACAGGAAGCCAGGAAACAAATAGAGGAAACAAATGAATATTACCAAGTAAAAGAAGCCAACATGAAAAGACCGTGTGCTGTATGATTACAACTATATGACATTCTTTTCTTCTCCCTTTTCAAATAATTTGTGTGTGTGTGTGTTTGCATTTTAAGCCTTTTTTTTTCTTTTTAGAGGAGTTTTTGGTTCACACCACAACTGAGAGGAAAGTACAGAGATTTCCCACATACCTTTCATCCTCCCACATGCAGAGTGTCCTTCATTATCAACATCTTTCACCAGGGCAGTATGTTTGTTACAATGGATGAGTTCCACTGACACATTACTATCAACCAAATCCATCATTTATATTAGACTTCACTCTTGGCACTGCACATTGTAGGACTTCGGACAAATTTACAATGACATGAATTCACAGTTATACTATCATACAGAGTATCTTCCCTGCTCTAAAAATCCTCTGTGCTCATTCTGTTTATTTCTCCCTCCTTGCTAACTGCTTGGAATGACTGATTTTTTATGGTCTCCATAATTTTGCCTTTTCAGAGGTCATACAGTTGGATTAAAAATAAAATCTTCCAAGTATTCAGATACAAAATGTTAGAGAGAAACAAGGATGAGGATGACAGCAGATTTCACATTAGAGATGATACAAGTAAAATGATATTGGAGAAAGCAAGTTATTAAAGTGCTAACAGAAAAATCTACCTACCTAGAATTTTATAACTACAGCATATATTTCTAAATTAATGCAAAACAAAACTTTCCCACATATATAAAAACTGAAATAATTCATTGCTAGAAGACCCACAGTACAAGTCATGTTAAAAATGTTCTTCAGGGAGAAGAAATAATATACCAATTTCTTGTTATTTAAATATCTTAAAAATCATTGGCTGTATGAACAAAAGCTTAATGTAGTGTGGGATTTATAAAGTTTGTAAAAGAAAACTATAGGAAACAACAACACAGAGTTTGGGAGGGGAAAAAGGAAAGTATAATCTTGCAAGATTCCTTGACTGTGCTTAAGGAGATATATCACATAATATCACTTGAAGGAAGTTAAAAAATATATGCCCTACATCCTAAAGCAATCACTAAAACAATAAAGAGCAGTAGCTAATAAGTTTCCAAAGTAGATAAATGCAACTGTAAAAATACACAATTAATTGAAAAGAAGGTTTGAGAACAGATAAAATAAGAATACGAAATAAATAGGAGAAATAAAAATGAATAACGTAACAGCTTTACAATCAGCCTCATCGATAATCACAATAAATATAAATAGTTTATATTTAAAGGCAGAGCTTGTAAGATTGAATGAAAAAGCAAGAGACAACTATTGCATCCTACAACAAATACCTTTTAAACATAAAGAATGATAAATTTAAAGTTTTGTAAGAAAATGTATTGCTGGGGCACCTGGGTCGTTCAGTCAGTTAAGCCTCTGACTTCAGCTCAGGTCATGATCTCACGGCTCATGAGTTTGAGCCCCACTCCAGGCTCTATGCTGACAGCTCAGAACCTGGAACCTGCTTAGGATTATGTGTCTCCCTCTCTCTGACCCTTCCTCGCTTGCACACACTCTCTCTCTCTCTCAAAAATAAAGATTAATTTTTTTAAATGTCTTGCTAACTCTAGGCAAAATAAAGTTGGTGTCACCACATTGATTTGATTTATTTCAAATCAAAGAATATTGATAAAGTTATAGATCATTTCCTAACAATAGTCAATTTATCAAAGGACATAATAATCTTAAACTCTTACTTAGATTTTCAAAAAGCATAAAACAAAAACAGACATATTTGCAAGCAGAAGTAGACAAAACCACAGCATAATTAGAGATTTCAATTCTCATCTCAATAATTGACAAAATAAGTAGACAGGAAATTAAAATGACATTGAAAATTTGTATGATACTATCAATCAACTTGAAGTAATTATAATGTATGGAATAAACGTCTACCCTACAAATGGAGAATACCCTTTTTGTTTCAGAACACATGGAATATTTACCAAAGCAGATCACATTCTGGACCATAAAACACAGTCAATAAGTTTTAAAAGATTCAAGTGATACAAAGGATGTTCTCTAGCCACATAAACTTAAATTAGAAATATTTAAAAAGTAATAATATGCTTTCATATAATCCATAGGTCAAATAACAATTTAAAAAAAATAAAATTATTTGGACTGAATAAAAATGGAACACAGCATGTCAAATTTTGTAAAATGTGACTAAAGCAGTATTTAGAGAAAAATGTGTGGCACTATGAATACTAGCAAAGAATACCCAATATTAGCAAAGGATTCAAGATCAATAGCTATACATCTTCCATTTTAGAAAACTAGGAGATGAGCTTATCAAATATAAAATAAGTATAAGAAAGAAGCAGAGGGGCACCTGGGTAGTTCAGTCAGCTAAGCATCTGACTCTTGATTTCGATTCAGGTCATGATCTTTTATTGTTCATGAGATGGAGCCCTGTGTGGTACTTTGCACTGTCATACTGGGATTCTCTCTCTTCCTCTCTCTTTCAGCCCCTTCTTGCTCATTCTCTCTCTCTCTCTCAAAATAAACTTTATAAAAAAAGAAGCATAAATAAATATAAAACAAATAAAATACAACAGGGAAATTCAATAAAACCAAAAGCTTATTGAAGATCAATAAAATGTGACAAAACTTTAGTCATACAGACTAAGAAGAGAGAAACAAAACACATATTACCAATACAAAGAATAAGCAACATTATATATTTTGTATTCACCAAAAAGATAAAAAGGGAATGTTATAAAAAACTTTAAAGCAATATATTCAACTACTTAGATGAAATGGTAAATTTTCTTGAAGGATTCAAACTACCTAAACTTACTAGGAAAAGATGTATATCCTAAATAACCCCATATCAAGAAAACAAGTTGAAATTTTATTAAATCCTTCATATAAAGGAAACTCCAGGGAAAGATTTTATCCACCAATTGATATTGCCAAGCATTTAAAGAAGAAAACATACAAAATCCATGCAAACTTTCTCAGAGATGTGAAAAAGAGGGGAGGCTTTCCACGTTACTCTATAATGACAGTACTACCCAGATATCTAAAGCACACAAAGCCATTACAAGAGAAGTAAACAGACCAATACCCTTCATAAGACTGATGCATGTATTTTTGCCAATTTTTGACATATTGAATCCAACAATGCATAGTAAAAACAAAAACACAAAGCCTAAGGCCAACTGGGGTTTCTCAAATTAATGGGATATTTACTTAATATTAAAAAATAAATAAATGCAATTTACCACACTGAAAATTTAACAAAAAAAAATTGTGGTAGAAAAGCATTTTACAAAATGCAACCTATACATTTACATATAGAGACAGATACAAATTTGAAGACAACCTGTAAGAATTACATTCCACATACAAAGACAGATAACTTAAACCTAACATCCATTCCTGATAAAAAAATCTTAGCAAAGTAAAATCTGAAGGGATCTTTCTTTATAGGATAAAGGACACTATGAGTTAACATCATACAAAACGATAAATGATAAAATGCTTTTCTCCTAAGATCACATAAGATGCCTGCTCTCAACACTTCTATTCATCATTGCACTGGAATTCTGGTCAATGTGATAAGGCAGGGAAAGAAAACAACAGGTATAAAATTTGGAAGAAAGACAACTGTATTTATGTACGTATATGATTGTCTATGTAGAAAAGCCAGTGGAATGGACAAAAATGCTACTAGCACTAATAATTATGTTTAGTAATGTTTTGTGATACAATGTTAATTTATAAAAATTACTAGGAACAAGCATTTGGAAATTAAACTTAATAAAAATTATTATTTAAATTGCTTCATTATATGAAATACTTAAGGATTTGGCATATAATCAACTCAATATACATAAAAAATAATCTAAAAGAATCTAACATCCATTATTAATCAAAAACCTGTGCAAACTAGGAAAAAAGAGTGTTCTAAATAAGATAAAGACCATTTTTGAGAAATTTACAGCTGTCATTTCACTTAATGATGAAACACTGAATATTATACCCTAAGAACAAACAAGGGTATCAACTCTCACCACTTCTACTGATCTATTCATAGGTATGTGTGTGTCTGTATTGTTTGCATATAAATTATGTAATATATACATTAAATGAAAAGAGCAATTATATGATGTGTATAATATATATATTATCTATGTGCCTATAAGACATAAATTATAATAAAACTTACACCTGATGTATGATCAGTAATTCCTGAATTTTATAACAAGAGATATGGTAATTCTGATTCCTCCTAATCAAATAATAATAACTACAGATGTTAGGCAGATAGGTAAATATTTAGAAAAAATCAAGCATGCTATAAGAATATTTTATATATATGTAGGGGTGCATGGGTGCCTCTGTCAGTTAAGCATCTGACTTCAGCTCAGGTCATGATCTAACACTTCCTGAGTTTGAGCCCGGTGTCAGGCTCTGTGCTGACAGCTCAGAGCCTGGAGTCTGCTCTGGATTATGTGTCTCCCTCTCTCTCTCTGCTCCTCCCCTGCTCACACTCTGTCTCTCTCTTTCTCAAAAAATAAACATAAAAAATAACTAAAATAAAATAAAATAAAATAAAAGTCTTTATATATAAAATGTTTGATTGTTATGAAACTTGTATTTAAAATAGCAAGGCAAAATTATAGAAACATCCATCAAATTCAAGAAACATCCATCAAAAAATGGCCTTCTCTGAAAATATAAATTCTTTGGCATAAATGTCAGAATGATTGAAAGATTGAATTGTACAAAGAAATTTTCCTTTAAAATATTAATCTATCTCATCTGATTTATTATTTATACAAAAATATTATTTATATGGAATTAAGCATGATCTAGTGAAATGCATAAAAATTAAGAGATAATGTTATGTTTGCAATATTGGGACTACTATTTCAGCATTCAGAGACTTAATTTCCTGATTTACAAAATTACCTGGCAATATCTTACATGAGTTTTGTTTGATTCAACAGAATTTTGGTTTCTGTCCATAAATCTTATGTGGCGTAAATAACAACAAATAAATGCATCATAAATAACATACCTCTCCAGTGATGAAAAGTTCAGGAAATGTTCAACACACTTAAGTATGTGTGATTTACTGATATTATAAGAAAAACACAAACTCTATTTTTTGATGATAAAAACTGAAATTTCTGTGTGGTTAAAAACCTTTAAATTACTTAGAGAACTTCTCTCAAAAGTTTCAATAGCCTAAAAATCAATTTGCTGGACTAAGTAAATAAAGGTAAATTTGTATCATGATGCTACTTAAATCTGGTATCAGTATTTTTTTGTTGTTGAAATAAATTGGAAATATTTATTGTTTTGTTTTGAAAACTCTCATATTTATATTTAAGCACCCTTTATCTGTAGAGAAGACTATTCAGTAAATACACTAGGATGATGTGGTGGGAACACTAGGCAATCTGAAGAACTAATGGAATGTTGCTGGGAAAGTGACAGCTAAAGAAACAAATTGGAGCTGTCAGCATGGTGGTAATAATGCAACTGCAAACTAAAATGGAAAAGGTCAGGTAAGAATAACAAATAAGGGCAGAGAATAAGTCTTACTCAGATTTAGATACAATAAAGTGTCACTTAGCACAGTTGGAAGCATGCTCTGATGTAAAATTGCAAATTCTGCAAGGAGAGGAATAAGTGATAAAATTTACCTGGTCATCGGTGGAAAAAGGAAAGTTCTTTAAAAAAAAAAAAAAACTAAAAATTTGCTCTAGATCATCTATAGATGATTTTAATACTGGAAGTAAATAGTCAAGGAAATTACGCTGGTGGAGCTAGTTTTTTGTTTGTTTCTTCCTGAGGGAGGGGTCCATATGAAACTAAAAGACAAAATAAAAAGCTAGAAAGAAACAATGTCCACACTGAACAGTAAATCTAATATTTAAAACTTTAAGGGTATGTTTCAATAGATTATGTCATTTCAATTGGTATAGCGATAACTTCTTAAATAAGTTAATGCTTTCCTCCCCATTAACTGTTAAATTCATATTCAGTTGTCTTTGTTAGATAAAGAAGAAATGCATTTTAATACAAGGATGAACAGAACATTTTACTTGGTCATAATGGAATACAGTGCTTATCTTTCAAATTAAAAAAAAATAAGTAAAGGGGGCACCTGAGTGGCTCAGATGGCTGAGTGCCCAACCTCAGCTCAGGTCATGATCTTGCAGTTCATGAGTTTGAGCTTCCATTGCGCTCTGTGCTAATAGCTTGGAGTCTGAATCCTCCTTTGGATTCTGTGTGTGTCTCTCTCTGCCCCTCCCTGCTCGTGCTCTGTCTCTCTCCCTCAAAAATTAATAAACATTAACTTTTTAAAAAATATATATAAGTAATATTTTCACTCAAGTTTTTAAGATATTGGCTTGGTTTCTTTCTTTCCTCCAAAATTTTTATAATACACAAAAAAGATCCTGGGAAAGCCTTTGATATTAGTAAAAGTAGACACTATTTTTAGAAAACTTAAAGTGCCGCTAGAGAAAATGCATGTATATAAAAACTATATTAAAAAGACATTATAATGCATGAGATAACTATGAAAGTAATAATGTAAGCTGCAAATAAAAATGCAATTTCTTTGAATGGGTATATTTTACCTATTGATTTTTAAACAATCAAAGCTTGCTTAGGACTTGTTTCAACTGCCTAAGAACCATCCCATTCCTATTAAGGAATGAATCCCCATTAAGGTTGAGAATAATGACTTACTGTCTCTCAATAAGTGGGTTTATTGGGCCATTCTATTGCACGTGGTCTTTGCTGGGACACTAGAACAAGTGCAGTCATTCCTAGGCTCAAGGGTGGGTTTACTACACTTGGACAGAGGCTTGACTCTTTGCCAATGACCTGATCACATGGTTGCTTGTCCAAGAAGAAACATTCAAAAAGGAAACATTCCAAGAGAGAGTAAGGGAATCCATGTGGCAGAGAACTTCCCAAGAGCCTGGTCACCAAAGGATACAGAGAATTTTCTATAATCACAATGACAGCATATGATCAACTTAATAGATCTAAAAAAATAATTTGACAAATTCCAATATCTATGTTTTAAAAATGGATTTAAATTTTGATAAATATGAAAGTTCTGAAACCTGCCTTGATGAACACAGAAAGTGATTCAATCTAAAGAATACTGTTTATAAAGAGAGGGAGGACTGGCACAACGGTAAGATGAAGAGACTAATTTCTACATAGTTTGAAATAAATCAACACAAAATATTCTGACTGACAGGCCTTTTTAGCTTAGTATGTGATCTCCCAAAGCAAATACTTTAAATTGTAACACTTAATTAGATGTGAAGTTTATATGCAAATGTTTAAGAATTTGTTTCAGATTATATGTGTATATATATGATGTATGGGGATATGTTAAACTAAATCTCTATTAATATTGAAAATGTAAAAATCTATAGACAAAAACCAGGACAATATGCAGCATCGTGCAAATTAAGCAGCGTATAAAACACATCAAAAAACAAGTGAAAAGGAAAGAATCGTTCACATGGGATATTAGCCAGCATTCACGGTTGAACACATTAGACATCTTTGTTTCAAGTTTTTATTTAAATTCCAGTTAGTTAACATATAGTATACTATTAGTTTCAGTAGTAATAGAGTTTAGTGATTCATCACTTACATATAATACCCAGCGCTTATCAAAAAAGTGCCCTCCGGGGACACCTGGGTGGCTCAGTCAGCTGAGCGTCCAACTTCAGATCAGGTCATAATCGCACAGTTCATAGGTTTGAGCCCCTTATCAGGCTCTGTGCTGACCGGTTGCTCAGAGTCTGGAGCTGCTTCAGATTCTGTGTCTCCTTCTCTCTCTGCCCCTCCCCCGTCACGCTTTGTCTCTCTGTTTCTCAAAAATAAATAAATGTAAAAAATTAAAAAAAATAAAAAGTGCCCTCCTTAATGCCCATCCCCGACCCACCTCTTCCAGCAAACCTCAGTTTTTTCTCTACAGTTAAGAGTCTGTTTTATGGTTTGCATCTATCTTTTTTTTCTTTATCACATATGTCATTTGCAAGTATCTTCTCCCATTACAAGGTTGCCTTTTAGTTTTGTTTTTGCTTTTTTTTCCCCAAAAGAAGGGAGGGAAAGGGGGCAGAAGGTTCATTTGTGAAAATTATACCTGAAAACTTTCCTAATCTGGGCAGGGAACAGACTTCCACATCCAGGAGACACAGAGAACTTCCATCAAAGTCAACAAAAGGAGGATAACACCAAGACATATTGTAGTTAAATTTGCAAAACATAGCGATAAAGAAAAAAAACTTAAACAGCAGCAAGACAAAAGAAGTCCCTAACTTACAAGGGAAGACAGATTAAGGTCAGGAGCAGATGTCTCCACAGAAACTTGGCAGGCAAGAAGGGAGTGGCATGATACATTCAAGGTGCTGAATGGGAAACATATACAGCCAAGAATACTCTATCCAGCATTGCTGCTATTCAGAACAGAATAAGTAATCTCACTAATTTAAGTTTAAGAGAACTCTACAGCAATGCAGAAATACAGAGAAAGCTGCGGAAGTTGGCATGGAGAAGGGAGTGACGATCTGGGTCTTGTGAGGGCACAGCACCTCTGTCTTCGCAGAGACTGCAGTGCTGCCACCATAGGTATTGACTCTGGAACATCTGTCACGTTTGCTGCCAAAGCCTACCTGATGAAATGGTATTGCCCCACTGCTGCTTAGCCTGCCTTAAAATGATTGCATTGTGTTCTGTGTTTCTGGTCATCACAGGCTCCTGATTCAAAGTCTGGTTTGCTCACCTCTGCCTATAAAGTGTGGTGGCCCCTTTTTTCTTTTTTCTTTTTTTTTAATGTATTTTTATTTTTGAGAGAGAGAGATAGAAGATGAGTGGGGGAGGAATGGAGAGGGGGAGACACAGAATCTGAAGCTGGCTACAGGCTCTGAGCTGTCAGCACAGAGGCCGAGACAGGGCTCAAACTCACAAGCTGTGAGATCATGACTGACTGAGCCACCCAGCCCACGCCCCCACTTTTTTCTAACCAAGATGATTTTATAGGGGAAAAATGGGGCTTTATGGCTTCTTTTCCCACCTCCGGTACCTCCCCCTTTCCCTGGATAAAAAATATTAAGTAAAAGTACTTTGAAAAACTTAACTATTTCTCCTTTCCTGGAAATGTATTTCATTAGTTCTAAATTCATTTAAAATTATTCACTAATTCATTTACAGCAAATAGCTTGGTTTCAAAATCTATTTTAGTGTATAAGATTAAGAAAAATTGGTCAATGGGACAATCAAATTAGCTGGACATTCCTTTGTGTTTTATAGTAACATTGAGGTTCTGTTTCAAATCTACAACAGCAAGAAATAAAATGCAATTCAGAAATACTAATAAGGTATGTAAAACAGAAATTTAGCTTTTGTTCTCCAGACTGGAAAACTTGATTTAAAAAACAAATGGAATATCCTTAAAATTCCAGTCATTAAGATTATTTTTGATATATGTAAATATGTGTACCATAAACAATTTCTCTCAAGTGGACAATTATTTTTTTTCTTTAAAAAAAATTTTTTACTGTTTATTTTTGAGAGGGAGAGAGACAGAGTGTGAGCGAGGGAGGGGCAGAGAGAGAGAGGGAGACAGAATCCAAAGCAGGCTCCAGGCTCGGAGCTGTCAGCCCACAGCCCGACGCAGGGCTTGAACTCACAAACTGCACGATCATGACTTGAGATGAAGTCAGATGCTCAACCGACTGAGCCACCCAGGCACCCCAACAATTTTTTTTCCAATTAACATGTCTCTAAAATTATTTTCTTTATGGTTGCTGTGTTGTTGTTTTTTTAACTCAAGCATGTTTAAATGAAATGACGAAACAGAATAAACTGTTAACTGTTCTAGTTTAGCTTTGAAAGGATTCAGAGTATGTCACTCCAAAATATGCCACTCTGGCATAAGAGTTATTTTGAGCTGAAGACAATGGAAGAAAGAGCTCCAGTATAAGCCCTCTGCCCATCCCATGTCTTCCTGAAGCAGAACAAGCCATTGCCTTGTGGATGTTTAGCCCCTTCCTCCAATTTCAGTACCAAGAAGCTTTGGCAACCTTATCATCAGAAATTAGATGGCATCCAGAAAATCTACAAACCAACTTTACTACCTCTAGCTGTTATCCTCATATATTGCTACCCTAGCAGCTCAACATCCTTTTCCTTTGTCTTGTCTCTTCTCTACAAAATTATTCTTTCTTAAGATGTTACATAAGCCTCAAGTTCTAACCACTCGTTTGAGTATATGAGTTTCTCCCACATACAACCACATTGCATGTCTTAATCAAGTTGTGCTTGTTTTTCTCTTGGGAATCTTTCATCAGTTTAATTTATAGGGCCTCATCAGGGAATTTAGGAAGGCAAAGGGAATGAGTGTTTCCTAGGAAGCAGAGGAAAGGAGTTTTTCCTCCTCTAAAGCTTGAAGGCAGATCAGTTATAAAATCGTGGAAAGAATGCATTGTAAATTACTTTAAAATACAATAACGGGGCGCCTGGGTGGCTTAGTCAGTTGAGCGCCCCAATTGGCTCAGGTCATGATCTCGCGGTCTGTGAGTTCGAGCCCCATGTTGGGCTCTGTGCTGACAGCTCAGAGCCTGGAGTCTGCTTCGGATTCTGTGTCTCCCTCTCTCTCTGCCTGTCCCCTGCTCATGCTCTGTCTCTCTCTGTCTCAAAAATAAATAAAAACGTTAAAAAAATTAAAAAAAAAATACAATACCAAAATGCCTAACACCATAATGTAATCATGTGGAAATGTCAGACAATTAAAAACTGAGGGAACTCACCAAAGTAACTGGCCAGTGCTACTAGAAGTGTCAAGGTCATAAAAGAAAAAGTGACTGAGAAATGTTCCAGAATAAAGTAAATTAAGGAGCTATGACAATGAAGGGCCTTTAGACACAGAAAAAAGACATTAGGGAGACTTGAAAAAATCTGAATATGATCTGTGAATTACTTAATAGTTTCATATCAATGTTATCTTCCTGGTTTTTGTCACTACACTCTTGTTAAATTAGATATTAGCACTGGGGGTAGCCGGGTAAAGGACATATGGAAATTCTTCGTACTAATTTTGCAACTTTTCAATAGATCTGAAACTATTTCAAAATTAAAAGTTAAATAAATCAAAATAAAGAACAAGTGAGGGGCACCTGTGTGGCCCAGTCAGTTAGGCATCCAACTTCTGCTCAGGTCATGATCTCACAGTTCATGAGTTCAAGCCCCACATCAGGCTCTGTGCTGACAGCTCAGAGCCTGGAGCCTGCTTCGGATTCTGTGTCTTCCTCTCTCTCTGTCCCTCCTCCCCTCATGCTCTGTCTCTCTCTCTCTCAAAAATAAATAAAAACATGAATTTTTTTTTAAATTTAAGAACAAGTGAATAAACATACAACATAAATATATATGATAATCCTCAGTTGTGTACTTCTATGGACAGTTTTTTTTTTTCTTTCTTTCTTTCTTTCTTTCTTTCTTTCTTTCTTTCTTTCTTTCTTTCTTTCTTGTTTGCTTGCTTGCTTTCTCTTATTACTAGGTTAAAAAATGAAGAACTGGACTTGGCAAAAATGTTCTGCATATTGATGTAAGCTATATTCCTCATGTCTCAAATCTTCAAAGAACTCCAAATCAGTAGTGAATGGAGCTGATGATTTTTCTACAGATAGTTTCAGTTACTTTTGACATGAAAAACAGGTAAAAATATCCAGTAATTTTTTGCATTCATAATTTTATTTTCAGTAAATTTCTTAATGGCCTTCATTGTATACAAGACTGAAACACTAATAATGAGCCTTTATAAAAGTTGGCACAAAATAAAAATATTTCACTTATAGGCCTTCATTTCCAATAAGATAAATTCCAAATCCATGTGAACAAAAGACTGGAGAGAACTGAGATTACAGGATATGTATTTGTGATCTGACAGGCGAGTTTAAGAAGCCTGGACTGATGCAACACTTCTGAGAAAACAAACAATGGAATAAATAAGGGGAATATTTAGGGTGTCAAATTTCTGAAAATGTTTTCCCAAAAATGGAAGAAAAATACGTAAGTTTGTTTTTCACCCCTCAATATATACTATTCTGACATCAACATTTGAAATCTGTGACTTTTTTTCCTATTTTTGACATTATTAAAAATCTCAGGCATTAAAAATCAACAGCTAGTCACAACTTAGTCAATTAAAATTCTATCTTTACAGCACATGGAACATTTTGGGACACAAATCAGCCCTCAACAAGTTCAAAAAGATCAAGAATATACCATGCATATTTTCAACCCACAATAATATGAAACTTGAAATTAACCACAAGAAAAAATTTGGAAAGATAACAAATACTTGGAGACTAAAAAACATCCTACTAAACAATGAATGGGCTAACCAAGAAGTTAAAGAGGAAATTAAAAAGTACATGGAAGCCAATGAACATGATAATACCACAGTCTAAGACCTCTGAGACAGAGCAAAGGCAGTCATAAGAGGGAAGCATATAGGAATCCAGGCCTTCCTAAAGAAGGAAGAAAGGTCTCAGATATACAAACTAACACCTTAAAGAGCTGGAAAAAGAGCAGCAAATAAAACCCCAAACCAGCAGAAACAGGAAATAATAAAGATTAGAGCAGAAATCAATGCTACTGAAACCAAAAACAACAAAACAAAATAAAAAAACAAACAAAAAAAAAAAACCAACAACAACAAAAACCAGTAGAACAGATCAATGAAACCAGGAGCTGATTCTTTGAAAGAATTAACAAAATCGATAAACCCCTAGCCAGTTTGGTCAAAAAGAAAAAGGAAAGGACCCAAATAATTAAAATCAAGAATGAAAGAGGAGAAATCCCAACCAACACAGCAGAAATAAAAACAATAATAAGAGAATATTATGAGCAATTATACACCAATAAAATGGGCAATCTGGAAGAAATGGACAAATTCCTAGAAACATATAAACTACCAAAACTGGAAAAGGAAGAAATAGAAAATTTGAACGGACCCATAACCAGCAAAGAAGTCAAATTAGTTATCAAAAATCTCCCAAAAAAATAAGAGTCCAGTCCTGATGGCTTTCCAAGAATTCTACCAAATATTTAAGAAGAGTTAACACCTGTTCTTTTGAAGCTGTTCCAAAAAATAGAAATGGAAGGAAAATTTCCAAGCTCATTCTATGAAGCCAGGATTACCTTGATTCCAAAACCAAACAAAGACTCCACTAAATAGGAGAACTACAGACCAATTTCCCTGATGAACATGGATGCAAAAATCCTCAACAAAATAGTAGCCAACCGGATCTAGCAATATTAAAAATAATTATTCACAAGGACCAAGTGAGATTTATACCTGGGATGCAGGGCTGCTTCAATTTCTATAAAACAATCAATGTGATACATCACATCAATAAAAGAAAGGATAAGAACCACACGATCTTCTCAGTAGATGCAGAGAAAGCATTTGACAAAATACAGCATCCTTTGTTGATAAAAACCCTCAACAAAGTAGGGATAGAAGGATCATACCTCAAGATCATAAAAGCCATATGTGAAAGACCCACCGCTAATATCATCCTCAATGGGGAAAATATGAGAGCTTTCTCCCTAAGGTCAGGTACATGACAGGGAGGTCCACTCTCACCACTGTTATTCAACATAGTATTGGAAGTCTTAGTCAGCAATCAGAGAACACAAAGGAATAAAAGTCCTCCAAATCAGCCAGGATGAAGTCAAACTTAAACTCTTTGCAGATGACAATATACTCTACGTGGAAAACCCAAAAGATTCTGACAAAAAACTGCTAGAACTGATTAACGAATTCAGCAAAGTTATATGATTTAAATCAATACACAGAAATCGGTTGCATTCCTATACACCAATAATGAAGCAACAGAAAGAGAAATCAAGTAATGGATCCCATTTACAATTGTACCCAAAACCGTAACATAACTAGGAATAAACTTAACCAAACAGGTGAAAATCTATACACTGAAAACTATAGAAAGCTTATGAAAGAAATTGAAGAAGACACACAAAAAATGGAAAAATATCCCATGCTCCTGGATTGGAAGAACAAACATTGTTAAAATGTCGATACTACTACCTAAAGCAATCTACATATTCAGTGCAATCCCTATCAAAAGAACACCAGCATTCTTCATAGAGCTGGAACAAACAATCCTAAAATTTGTACAGAACCAAAGCAATCTTGAATACGATTGAATAAGATTCTTGAATCTTGAATAGCCAAAGCAATCGTGAAAAAGAAATCTGAAGCTGGAGGCATCACAATCCTGGACTTAACGATGTATTACAAAGCTGTAATAAAGATAGTATGATACTGGCACAAAAACAGACACTCAGATCAATGGAACAGAATAGAGAACCCAGAAATGTACCCACAAACGTATGGCCAACTAATCGTTGACAAAGCAGGAAAGAATATCCAATGGAATAAAGACAGTCTCTTCAGCAAGTGGTGCTGGGAAAACTGGACAGCGACATCCAGAAGAATGAACCTGGACCACTTTCTTATACCATACACAAAAATAAACGCAAAATGGAGGAAAGACCTCAATATAAGACAGGAAGCCATCAAAATCCTCGAGGAGAAAGCAGGCAAAAACCTCTTTGATCTTGGCTGCAGCAACTTCTTACTCAACACGTCTCTGGAGGCAAGGGAAACAAAAGCAAAAATGAACTACTGGGACCTCATCAAAATAAAAAGCTTCTGCACAGCGAAGGAAACAATCAGCAAAACTAAAAGTCAACCGACAGAATGGGAGAAGATATTTGCAAATGACATATCAGATAATGAGTTAGTATCCAAAATCTATAAAGCACTTATCAAACTCAACCCAAAAAACAAATAATCCAGTGAAGTAATGGGCAAAAGACATGAATAGACATTTCTCCAAAGAAGATATCCAGATGGCCAACTGACACATGAAAAAATGCTCAACATCACTCATCATCAGGGAAATACAAATCAAAACCACTACAAGATACCACATTACACCTGTCAGAATGGCTAAACTTAACAACTCAGGCAACAACAAATGTTGGCGAGGATGCGGAGAAAGAGGGTCTCTTTTGCACTGGTGGTGGGAATGCAACCTACCTGGTGCAGCCACTCTGGAAAACAGTATGGAGGTTCCTCAAAAAATTAAAAATAAAACTACCCTACATCCCAGCAATTGCACTACTAGGTATTTATCCAAGGGATACAGGTATGCTCTTTCGAAGAGGCACATACACCCCAATGTTAATAGCAGCACTATCAACAATAGCCAAAGTATGGAAAGAGCCCAAATGTCTATCAATGGATGAATGGATATGTATACAATGGAGTATTATTCAGCAATCAAAAAGAATGAAATCTTGTCATTTGCAACTATGTGGATGGAACTGGAGGGTATTATGATAAATGAAATTAGTCAGTCAGAGAAAGACAAATATATGACTTCACTCATATGAGGAACTTAAGATACAAAACAGATGAACATAAGGGAAGGGAAGCAAAAATAATATAAAAATGGGGTGGAGGAACAATACATAAGACATTCTTTTTTTTTTTAATTTTTTTTTTAACATTTATTTATTTTGGAGACAGAGAGAGACAGAACATGAACGGGGGAGGGGCAGAGAGAGAGGGAGACACAGAATCTGAAACAGGCCCCGGGCTCTGAGCTGTCAGCACAGAGCCCGATGCGGGGCTCGAACTCACAGATTGTGAGATCACGACCCGAGCTGAAGTCGGATGCTCAACCGACTGAGCCACCCAGGCGCCCCCATAAGACATTCTTAAATATACAGAACAAACAGAGGGTTGCTGGATGGGTTGTGGGAGGGGGGATGGGCGAAATGGGTGAGGGGCATTAAGAAATCTACTCCTGAAATCATTATTGCACTCTATGCTAATTTGGATGTAAATTTAAAAATAAATTAATTTTAAAAAATACTGAAAAATACACAAACTAAAAAAAAAAAATCTATCTTTACATGAGTATTATCTCACCTCTTAAAGGTTCTTCTCTCCTTTATCCTAGGTCAAAGGAAACTCTAGGCAACATGATTATGTAAGGAAAGCCCCATGTGCATTTGGGCTGTGGTTGTGTTGATTAACATCACTGACTTATCTTGCTGTCTTTTGTATTGGGAAGGGCCTCCAATTATTTGTTAAAAATCTATAGATTATCTGGAATAGATCATGTTTGACAGAAATCCCTCTCTGTTGAGGATACCTTCTGGGAGATGCAGCTGCACTATCTAGAAGGGTCAAGCTGTCATTCCTCTGATTGTCTCATTTGTTTGTCCCACGCTGTGACAGTCTGCAAGTAGACAGACCCACTGCCATGGAACTCTTAGGGCCAAAGAATCGTGGTAACCTGTATCACATAATTTGAGGACATAAAAGATTTGGGGAACAAATGAAGACTGCAACCTGCCCTCTTCCATCTAGCCATACCCTCTACCATCTCTCTCCTGTTATTATCTTCTCTCCTCCTCTCCATACACAGAGGATGTGTATATAAGGACTATCTCTCACTAAGTTCCACTTAGAAAGTGAAAGCTGATCTTTGCTGTTCCTTGGATATAAAATCATCTAGGGGAAAAACCTCATTTCCCACCCAGCACTCTATCTTGGTTAAAGAATGAATCCTCTTTTTTTTTTTTTATGTGCAATGAATTCCTACTTTGCATTTTATTCTCATGTGTGCAAAAAGAACTATAATAAAGTAGCATGGTTCAATTAATATTTAGTGAAAGTAATTTATTACTTTGAACGGTATTCCAGTGTTGAGGTAAAATGACAGCACTGGTTCCTCTGTGTATTTTTGAGAATTGTAGATTTATCAGAATATGATTTCCTCTTTCAACAACTTTCCATCATTCCTTCCATTGCTATTCTGATTGGATTCCTTTATCCTCTCTTCTCACACAATAATATGAAATGGTCAAGGGAAATCCTATTCTTTGAGGTTCAATATTCTACTCTCAGCTTGCTATAATTGAGATTTAAATGTGACAATCTGCTAGTATCATAGAGATGGGGCCGGTTTGCTAATAGTTAACCACCCATTAGTAGGTTTATCTGGCAGGTGTTTGTTTTCACAGTAGCTGAGTTTTATTTAGTCTTGACTCATTGAGCCTGAAATGCTTAGAGACACTTGAGGGAACTTAGCTCCCTGCTATTCAAATGGCAGAGCTCAGTAAATGAGTTCCTTAGATAGATGCTAGCATATGCTGTTTTAGATTGCATGATTACATGTTAAAGCTTTACCCACCACCTTACCCCCAAAATCACAAGACTAGGGTTTAAAATGAAAATAAGTAACAGTAGTTGACAGGAGAACCTAATAATTTGTGAGCTTTATCATCAAGACTTTTGGGAACCTTAACCCTTCTAGATTTTAATATTTAATATCTTAATCCTTTACTAATATCACCACATTTGAATACACTAGGACATACCTATTTATTCAGAATTAACAGAAACAATTAGATATCATGACATGATTAATATGTATGACCTCCTTGAGAATATCCAAATCGATATACACGTCTAAATTAAAGCACTGACTAAATTAAAAAAGAGAAAGTTTAACAGAAATATAAACATTTATGACATGAAATGGCATATAATGGGGTATTATATCAAAGAATCCAAGTAGAAACATTTCCTTAATAAAAACCAAAAAAGCAAAGTATATTTTTAATCATTTTGCCTCATTGAGAGGGGAGGTAGAAGCATGTCTTAAGTAAGTAAAATTGTGTGAATCACTTTATATACATTAAATTTTTGTTTTCCAATCAGCACTGTTGCGGCGTAACTGACATTCAATAAACTGCACACATTTAAAGTGTACCATTTGATGTTATGGCAATGCACACACTGATACTGTCTACCACAATAAAGATGCTGAACAGGTACATCACCCCCCAGGCTTCCTCATGCACTGTGCAGTCATTCCCACTTCACATTTCCATCCCCTCCCCCATTGTCCCCCCTCCCCCCACCCTCACCCCTCACCCTCAAAAATTATCTTTCTTACTATGACTATACCACAGTTTGCATTTCCTGGAGTGTGTACTTTTTGGTGTGGATACCATCATTTAAGCATATTTACATTTCACATACTCAGTAGCAGTGTCTGACTCCCTCCTCTCCAACAATTATAGTCATTATTTTAAATTTTAGTGATTCAAGTAAGTATAGTGCAGAATCTAATTGTGGTTTTAACTTGTATTTCCCTAACAAACTAGTGTTGTTGAGTTTCTTTTCAAGTGCTTGTTTGTCATCTTAATATCTTCTCTGGTGAAGTATCTTCAAACTGTTTACCAATTTTTAAGTTGGATTATTTTTTCTTATTATTGAATTTTGAGAATTCTTCATATGCTCTGGATATAAGATTTTTACTAGATATATGATTGGCACTCTTTGTTTTTGTTTGTTTGTTTTGTTTTGTTTACAGTCTGTGGCTTATCTTTCATTCCCTAACAGTATCTGTTCAAGAAAAGAAGTTGTTCATTCTGATGAAGTCCAATATTTCAGTTTGTTAATTGTCCAATTCAATCTATGGTCACAAAGGTTGCTCCTATGTCTCTTCAAAAGTTTTAGAAGTTTAGGGGCACCTGGGTGGCTCAGTCAGTTAAGCGTTTGATTTCAGCTCAGGTCATGATATCATGGTTCATGGGTTTAAATGGAACCACATGGGTGCTGAAGGGCTCAGAGCCTGTGGCCTGCTTAGGATTCTGTGTCTCCCTCTCTCTCTTCCCCTTCCCTGTTCACATTCTCTCTCTCTCTCTCTATCTCTATCTCTCTCTCTCTCTCTGTCTCCCCCTGCTCTCAAAAATAAATAAACATTTAAAAATTTTTAATGTAAAGAAAGTTTTAGAACTTTAGATTTTCATTAAGTTCTATGCTGCATTTTGAATTACTTTATTTTGTGTGGTTGGAGGCAGAAAACAAAGTTTATCTCATACTTTGCATAAGAATATCCAATAGAACACTCTCTCTTTTAATAGGCAAATTTAGGTAACTTACATTTAATGTGATTGTTGATAAGATTAGGTATAAACCTATCATCTTACTGCCTGTTTTTCTATTTATCCCACTTTTTCTTTGTTTTCTTTTTCCTTTTACTTCTTTCTTTTTTTTTTAAAGGATTAGTTAAATAAGTTGTATGCAGCTGGTTAGGGGAGATGACCCCAAGCATAGTTGAAAATCTGTGTATAACTTTTGACTTCCCAAAACCTTAATTACTAATAGCCTACTGTTGATTAGAATCCTTACCAATAACATAAAGAGTTGATTAATACATATTTTGTGTATGTATCATATACTGTATTCTTACAATAGCTAGAAAAAATAAAATGTTATTAAGAAAATCATAAGGAAGTTAAAATACTTAGAGTACTATACTCTATTTATCAAAAACATCCACATATAAGTGGATCTGTGTTGTTCAACAGTAAATTACAATTCTATTTTATCTCCATTGCTGGCTGAGCTATAACTTTTTGTGTTGTTACAGTAATTGCTTTAGGATATATACTATACATCTTTATCTTATAATCTACCTTCAAAAGATATTATAACCCTTAAACTATAGTTTAATAACCTTTTATGGGTATACTTCCATAGCTCCCCACCCAATCTTTGTGGTCATGTCATACATTTCAAATAACATATGGTCACTATCTGTGTTTAAATAGTTGATTATCTTTTGAAAATATTTAAATAGTAAGAAAATCTCATAATTTAGCAATGAAGTCATCATTTCAGATTCTATACTTGGAGTAGATTAATATTCCCATATATTATCATTTTGCATGCTCCTGAAAGAATTTCTTTAACATCTTAGAGTATGGATCTGCTCATGATGTACTGCTCCAACTTGTGAATGTCTAAAAAAGTCATTATTCTTCCTCCTTTTTGAAATATATCTTTCTCAGTATAAAATTCTATGTTGACAGTTTTTCACCTCCAAATCTTTAAAGAGGTTGTTCTCCTCTCCTTTTGCTTGGATAGCTTTCAGTGAAAAATTGTTATCATCTCTATTTTTGTTTCTTTGTGTTTTTGTCTTTGGATGCTGTTAATATCTCTTTATCATAGATCTTAGGTCACTTCATTATAACATACCTTTTATTAATATTTCTCTTTTGCTTGAGGCTTGGCCTTATTGAGTCTCTCTCTGTATTTATAGGTTTTATCATATCTTTAATATTTCCAGTTATATTATTTTTAAAACGTGCTCCTTCTCCTACAATGAATGGACATTGTGGGATGTTAAGAAGTCAAATCATTTAACCAAGAGTTCTATAGGCAAGAAGTACAACAACATAATATATTAAATAATATATCTCTTGATTAAGTGAAAAGAGAGAGATGTGCTGAATGTAGTGTAAAGGGTGAAATAAATTAGAGTAATAAACTAGTTCTGGTTACACTAAACTTAAAACTCTCTATTCGTAATAGAGGCCATTTAAATATGTATAAATATACATTTTATGTGTATATATACACACACACACACACACATATATATATATATATATATATATATATATATATATATATATTCACATACACACACATACACTAAAACCATAATTGACTCAAGGCACCCATAAAAGAAACCTATGGCTTCAAGGGAAATAATTTGTAAAAGGGAAATACGAAAGGCAGTTTAGGCAGCTGGATGAAAATAGGTGAAAAACTTTGTGGCATACTTAACTATTATCTTCTTCCCACACACCTAATATACCCATTAGAAAATTCTTTTGGGGGCGCCTGGGTGGCGCAGTCGGTTAAGTGTCCGACTTCAGCCAGGTCACGATCTCGCGGTCCATGAGTTCGAGCCCCGCGTCAGGCTCTGGGCTGATGGCTCAGAGCCTGGAGCCTGTTTCTGATTCTGTGTCTCCCTCTCTCTCTGCCCCTCCCCCGTTCATGCTCTGTCTATCTCTGTCCCAAAAATAAATAAACGTTGAAAAAAAAAATTAAAAAAAAAAAAAAAAAGAAAATTCTTTTGATCCTGCCTTAAATATAACCAGATTCCAACCACCTGAATCTGTAGTTTTATAAATTATCTCCCTGCTTCTGCCCTTACCTCAGTCAGTCTCTAGATTAGCACAGCAGCTAAACTTGTTTTAAAATTCGAAGCCAGATATCACTTTCTTCTAATCAACAACACACAATTCATTTAGGTGTGAAAGTTAACATTTTTATAATGGTCTATAAGGCAGGCCTATTAAGCAGGCTGTGGATCTAATTTTCCATGACCTCTTTTATCTTATATTTCACAGCTCTCCTCCTCACTTTCTCTGCTCCTAGCACACTTGCCTCTGGTTCTTCCTCTATCTAAACATTCTTCTGCAAATGTACCCTTTTCAATAGGTCTATGCTGCTTTCTTATTGGAAAATCTCCCAATATGGCTCTCCTATTTCTATAGAATATGCTAATATGCAGCTTTCTAACATATTATATCGTGTATTGGTTCCTCCACCTGGAAGAGGATTGTCCTTCCTGTTTGTTCACTCACTGATTTTCCTTGTAGTAGTCATTCAATACATGGAAGGATAAAGAATAGGATGCCTAAATGTAATAGAGGCTTTCCATCCTAAGATGCTTTCAGAGGAGCTTTAAAAAAAAAAAAATGTTTACTTAATTTTAATAGAGTGTGCAAGTGAGGGATGGGCAGAGAGCGAGGGGGACAGAGGATCTGAAGCAGGTTCTGCCCTGACAACAGCAAGCCTAATGTGGGGCTCAAACTCATGAACCATAAGATCATGACCTGAGTCAAAGTTGGACACTTAACTGACTGAGCCACCCAGGTACCCCATCTCTGATGAGCTTTCTGCCTGTCATAAGAAAAAATTAAAACTTGAGTAATGAAAAATAAAAGGAAAGAATAAAAGAAAAAATGTACTAATATAAAACTTTCATAAGAGAAAATAAAAATGTACACAAAGTTCCTTTGACTTATTAAAATTTGATACATATGATGAATCTCATATTCAATGTAGAATATAAAAAAGGTGCAAAAATAATGATATAGTAGAAAACATAAACCTAAAATCTGAAAATAAAAACTAAATATTAGCACAAAGACACTAAGAGTATCAATAATTAAAAGTATTCAAAAATAAAGAACACAATTTAATAATCTTGTTAAAGATTTAAAGCAACAACAATAAAATACATGAAACCAAATAAAAATTATTTGAGTTTAGTGGCCTGGATTTTGAAACAGGGACATTGTATTAAATTCTAGGAGTTTAAGTCCCAAGCAATAGACTTAATTTTCTAAACCTTGGCTTCTCACATACAAAATAGAAACATTAATTTCTAACTCAGTGATTGTTAGGATTAAGGAAGATAACGTATCTTACAGATCTAGCACAGAATCTGGCATCCAGTGAGTTGTCAATGGATGACGTCTACTATTATAGTCAGGCATGGATTGTAGATGCCAATATTTAAATTCTGACACAAAGAAATCCATGGAATATGTTAATATGTTAAACCATATGAACAGTGTACGTAAGTTTATGCAGCAAGTATACGTATATATAATTTAAAATTTAAAAACAGAGTCAAATAATAGCAATCACAGACCAGGACTTCTAAAAGCTTAAGTGTTTAAAGATAAAGAACAGTAAAATGGAATCTGTGTCTTATCCTCCGTGCCAAAGGGATTCACATCATCAACCACCAAGAGATAAACTAATGTCAACATTCAACTTTAGCACTTCTCCCTCCCCATTAATGGAGAGCATTCTTCATGCCTCCAGTCAGCTCCTTCCAACTGACAAAGATGCCCTCATTTCAGGTTCACTATCATGTGTCTTATTGCTTGAACAGTCCTTTATTTCTTGCCTTTAAATATCTGTATGTGGCTGGCCATTATAGATCATTTCCTGGAAGGATTATCATTGCTAGATGCAATTGCATCTAGCAAAGATAGTCCAGTAGTCCTTAGCCCTGTCTGCAAGTTAAAATTGCCTAGGGAGCTTTAATTAATCAATCAGACAAGCAAAACAAACAAGCCACAGATTGCCAGGCTGTACCACAGGTCAATTATATCAGAATCCCTGTGAATGGAGTCCAGACAATGTTATATGTGAAAATTTCTCAGCTGCTTTCCAACTTGCAATGGAAACCATTGCTTTGTGTTATGTATGAGCATTTTTCATGGCCTTTTTAACATTTGACTTTAGATGAGGTTAACTATTTCTGTTTCTGTGTACCTTTCCTCTCAGGGTTTCTTTGTCCAAATCTGTATATAGTTTCTATTTTTTAGAGTATGGCAGAAAAATATTGCACCGCTCAATTCAATCCTCAAAAAGCCTCAGCAGAGCAAATCTAATCTACTACCCATGGCGTCTCTTTCTTCATCAAATAGGCAGAATGAGGCATCACAAAATAGCTCCAAAATACTATGCCTCTGTTGATCTTTTCATTCCTCTGTCTACTTTCCTGTGACCTTTGTCGCCTGATTTCAAGTCCTAATTTTATTCAAAACTCTCACCATATGAATTCACACATGAAAAGAAACATATTTCGCTGGTCCGTGTGTAGACTTTAGAAAAAATGTTGGGGGGCGGAGGAGGAACAATTTCTTCATGGATATTTAGGTCAGTCACAGAATATACGGCAAAGAAGCTATTTGCTGAACCACTCAATTCCTATCAAGACTTAAATATTTATGTGCATATGTATATATGTATATATACATGTAGATCTGAAATTAAATATGACAACCACTTATCTAAACACAGCTCTAGAGAATGAGGCACAATAATTTCACTGGATGATTTCAACATAAAAGAAGACTCAACCTTTTTTTAAGCATAATTTCTCAACAGAAAAATCACCTGATCAATTTCAAATAGTGGTAGAATAGTCTGAATTCACCTGTTCTAGGATTTACTTTCTGAATCTTGGCATCCTAATTTCATCTCACAGCCTTTCCTAAGGTTACCATAAAGTATCCTTATAGCAGTATGGAACAAAGATTGCAAGCCCCAGACTTTGCATAGTGGTTTTTAGTCTTGAGTTTATTTTAAATCATGTGGTGTACTTTAAAAAGAATCTCTCTGACCTCAGCCACAGCAATTTCTTACTTGACACATCTCCAAAGGCAAAGGAATTAAAAGCAAAAAGGAACTACTGGGACCTCATGAAGATAAAAAGCTTCTGCGCTGCAAAGGAAACAACCAACAAAACTAAAAGGCAACCAACAGAATGGGAAAAGATATTTGCAAATGACATTATCAGACAAAGGAGTAGTATCCAAAATCTATGAAGAACTCACCAAACTCCACACCTGAAAAACAAATAATCCAGTGAAGAAATGGGCAGAAAACATGAACAGAAACTTCTCTAAAGAAGACATCCAGATGGCCAACAGGCACATGAAAAGATGCTCAACGTCGCTCCTCATCAGGGAAATACAAATCAAAACCACACTCAGATATCACCTCACGCCAGTCAGAGTGGCCAAAATGAATAAATCAGGAGACTATAGATGCTGGAGAGGATATGGAGAAACGGGAACCCTCTTGTACTGTTGGTGGGAATGCAAACTAGTGCAGCTGCTCTGGAAAACAGTGTGGAGGTTCCTCAAAAAATTAAAAATAGACCTACCCTATGACCCAGCAATAGCACTGCTAGGAATTTACCCAAGGGATACAGGAGTGCTGATGCATTGGGGCACTTGTACCCCAATGTTTATAGCAGCACTCTCAACAATAGCCAAATTATGGAAAGAGCCTAAATGTCCATCAACTGATGAATGGATAAAGAAATTGTGGTTTATATACACAATGGAGTACTATGTGGCAATGAGAAAGAATGAAAACTGGTCCTTTGTAGCAACGTGGATGGAACTGGAGAGTGTTATGCTAAGTGAAATAAGTCATAGGGAGAAAGACAGATACCATATGTTTTCACTCTTATGTGGATCCTGAGAAACTTAACAGAAGACCATGGGAAAGGGGAGGGAAAAAAAAAAGTTAGAGAGGGAGGCAGCCAAACCATAGGAGACTCTTAAAAACTGAGAATAAACTGAGGGTTGATGGGGAGTGGGAGGGAGGAGAGGATGCGTGATGGGCATTGAGGAGGGCACCTGTTGGGAGAAGCACTGGGTTTTGTATTTGTATTTATTTGACAATAAATTTCATATTAAAAAAATAAATAAATAAAAAGAATATTTGGACATCACCATAAATTAAATGAGAAAATAGAAACACTGGAACCAGGGCATTAGCATTTAATGTTTGTTTGTTTGTTTGTTTGCATTTTCGCTATTTTTTTTAAGTTCCTTCTACTATTCAGACGTGTCTCTAGGACAAAGTCAATTAAAATGTTAAATTGCTGTGAACAAGGCATGTATTCCAAGACATACTTTTTTTTTTCATATAAGTAACTCACACAAGTGCTTGCCAAAGTCACTGGGAAGATTTAGATGCTAAAAGAGACCATCTCAATATTTTTTAAAATTATTTTTAATGTTTATTTACTTTTGAGAGGCAGAGGTGGAGGGCAAAGAGAGAGGGACAAAGAGAACAGTGAGATCATGACCTGAGCTGCAGTTGGATGCTTAACCAACTGAGCCACCCAGGCGCCCCCATCTCAATATATTCTTAATGGAGGGTAGAAGATCATAAATAAACTTCCATAATTATAGCCCAGCTAGCCTGGATACATAAAGCTGAAATCATCTTTTCCCGAAGATGGCTAGAAGCAGCAGAAACAATTATGAAGAAAAAACATCAGTAAAACTGAGCAGCTCTCATCATCACTGCTAGAAAAGCCAACTTGATTTCAATTCTCATAACTATTACAAAGGCTGGGCAGCCAGTACAGGGTTACAAGAGGTATGCCAAACATCTCTTCAAAAGATTAAGATAAAACTGATACCGCTTTAACTGAGTTTCATGGACAAGTAATAAAAATACTTTAAAATACTTCAAGTTTACAGTTAAAAACAAGAAAAAAAGCTAAGATGCCAACGAAGCAACACATCTCATGTATTCCATGTTCTTGCCCATTTCTAAGAAAAAGTCTTTAGAAAATGATTTCAAAGTAAATAAAGAAGCTGTCTCATGGACAAAACACTTAGATTTAATGTTTTTGGAATATGTGTGCAATTTATCCAAACTTAAATGTTGTTATATTTCTACAACTTTCTTCTGTACATACTGCATACCATTAAAATTAAATATTTTGCTGTATTTATGTCAGTATTATAGGACAAGAGTGTAGGTGGCTTATGAAACTTATTAAGTAAGGGACTACTGCTCACAGGTTGACCTATCTGATAATACCTTCAAAAAGGACACTTGATCTACAGATATAATCTATATTAGTTGTTATAAATATTGTATCACAGACTAATGGAGGAATGCAATTCTATGATCTAGTGATTAATTTCATTCAACTTGTTCATGGGTTGGGATTAGAAGAAGCTATATAATTTTTTTCCTCAGTAGATAACCACTGGAATTTTATTTCACTCAGTAAGAATCTCCATTGTCCTCAAAGGCTTTTACTTAAATATAATATACAGACAGAAAAAATACATAAATCATAACTAAATACACATTATTTTGCAATTGTGGTTGCAATTACTTACAACCTAGAAGCTCTGCTTATGCCCTTTTAATACCCACCGCCCCCACCCCCCATCATCCTCAGGAATAATCTAACTATAACTTTCAAAAGAATGGAATAGCTTTGTCTGCTTTTTGTGTGTTAAAAATAAAATTGTTAAAAAATGTTGTACAATATGATGTGTTTTCTTTTGTTCAACATTAAGGTTATGAGAGTCACCACAATTATTGTCTATAATATGCAGATTTTAAATGTTCATTGCTATGTAGTTTTCAAATGAGTGAATTACCAAAATTTCCATATTTATTTATTTATTTTATTTACTGTATTTATTCATTTTACTGTGGATGGATGTGGCATCATTTTTAAAATAAATTAAATCAAGTCAGCATGGAGATACTCAGTATCTCAGGTTTTTTTTAACTTTCTTTTTTTAAATTTTAACTTGTTTTATTTATTTATTTATTTATTTATTTATTTAATGTCCAAATTAGTTAGCATATAGTGCAACAATGATTTCAGGAGTAGATTCCTTAGTGCCCCTTACCCATTTAGCCCATCCCCCCTCCCACAACCCCACCCGTAACCCTCAGTTTGTTCTCTATATTTATGAATCGCTTCTGTTTTGTCCCCCTCCCTGTTTTTATATTATTTTTGTTTCCCTTCCCTTATGTTCATCTGTTTTATCTCTTAAAGTCCTCATATGAGTGAAGTCATATGATTTTTGTCTTTCTCTGACTGACTAATTTCACTTAGCCTAATATCCTCCAGTTCCATCCACGTAGTTGCAAATGGCAAGATTTCATTCTTTTTTGATTGTTGAGTAATATTCCATTATATATATATATATATATATATATATATATATATATATATATATCACATCTTCTTTATCCATTCATTCACTGATGGATATTTGGACTCTTTCCATACTTTGGCTATTGTTGATAGTGTTGCTGTAAATATGGGGGTGCATGTGTCCCTTCGAAACAGCACACCTTCATCCTGTTGATAAATGCCTAGTACTGCAATTGCTGGGTCGTAGGGTAGTTCTGTTTTTAGTTTTTTAAGGAACCTTCATACTGTTTTCCAGAGTGGCTGCACCAGCTTGCATTCCCATATAATAAGTCAGTTTTGATACTAACAAGTTGTTGGTGATTTTAAGTAGCCAAGAAGGGCTATTGAAAGTTGGGTGGTACATTCTATTCTGGTGCCAGAGTGACCTCAGCTTTCAGATAATTACCTAATTTGTTTTGAGTACTAGCCCACTGTGAGCTAATGTGCTCTGCTAAATCCAGTAATGTGATACTAAATTGGAATGTTTATTCTCAGAAATTTTACATTGAATTTTCTTCATGTTGCCTACTCATTCTCTCAGTCTTCTTCTTTCCAGGTTAAGATTAAGCTGGAAGAATATTTTTTTTAATATGAAATTTATTGTCAAATTGGTTTCCATACAATACCCAGTGCTCATCCCAAAAGGTGTCCTCCTCAATACCCATCACCCACCCTCGCCTCCCTCCCACCCCCATCAACCCTCACTTTGTTCTCAGTTTTTAAGTGTCTCTTATGCTTTGGCTCTCTCCCTCTCTAACGTCTTTTTTTTTTTTTTTTTCTCCTCACCTGCTTTTTTCCCTTATAGCTTCTATGGGAAATGGCGGCCAGTCTAGGAGCTACTCCACATAAAGCCACCAGAGAAAATGTGCTACCAGACATATTCTTGCTGCTTCACACTGAAATGCATCCAACAAAAGTGAGCACTTAAAACCACTTAGACATTCATTTATGTATCCTTCACCAATTATCTTTTCCAACCACACAATTACTACTGCAAGTATTTCATTCTACAATGAAATGTAGCCCAAAATTAACACTCCCGAGAAAATGGCCCTGCCTTTGACTTTACAGAAAAGTTAAAAGTAGCTTATTTGTATCTACAACATGCTTTTCCTCTGTATTCCTTGTGCCAATAGAAGAGCTGATTCTCCCTTTGTTTAAATCCTTTTTCTTTACTGACACTCTGGAGTCCTCATCTCTTTATTTATTCAAAGAATCTGAATGCAAAACATGTGTGTGTGTATGTGTGTGTATACTTATATATACTATAATATACTTATATACATATATATACACACACATGTACATATATATACACACACACATATATATAGTTTTGTCTTCATCTCATTCTCCAGTTTTAGTCACGATGTTGAATCAAGGTTAAAATACTTTAATAATTCTCAAATTTAAATGTCAGAATGGCTAACATTAACAACACAGGAAACAGCAGACATTGGGAAGGATGTGGAGAGAGGGGAACCCTTCTTACACTGTTCATGGGAATACAAAGTGGTGCAGCCACTCTGCAAAACAGGATGGAGGTTCCTCAAAAAGTTAAAAATAGAACTACTCTATGATCCAGAAATTGCACTAAGAGGTATTTACCCGAAGAATACACAAACACTGATTCAAAGGGATACATGCACCCTAATGTTTATAGAAGCATTATCAACAATAGCCAAAGTATGGAAAGCGTCCAAATGTCCATCAACTGATGAATGGATAAAGAAGAAATGGTGTGTGTGCACACGGGAATGTTACTTAGCCATAAAAAATGAAATCTTGTCACTTGTAACAATGTGGGTGGAGCTAGAGTGTATTACAGTAAGTGAAATAAGTCAGTCAGAGAAGGACAAATACCATATGGTTTCACTCACATGTGGAATTTAAGAAACAAAACAGATGAACAATGGGGGAGGGAAGGAGAGGCAAACCATAAGAGACTCTAAACTATGGAGAACAAACTGAGGGTTGATGGAAGGGAGGTGGGTGGGGGATGGGTTAAATGGGTGGGGGGTACCGAGATGGGCACTTGTAATGAACACAAGGTATTGTATATAAGTGATGAATCACTAAATCCTAAATGTAAAACTAGTATTACACTGTATGTTAACTAACTGTAATTTGAATAAAAACTTGGAAGAAAAAAAATAAAATTTCAATGAAAGTAAAAATACAAAATACATATCCAAAAGAAAGCTTACAAAAGCCAGTACAAGATAGTTATCTTGTAACCTGCTTCTTTCTAACTTCTTACAGATAGTTGATAATCTTTTGCTTTTATAATATTAGAGAAATTTAATGAATATGTATAGATGCAGATGTTAGAAAACTACTGCTGCAATGGGAATCACATATTAGACAACTAATTTGTTCTTTTACTGTCAACTTAAATGACGTTATTTTAGAAGATGATGCAACTATATACATTCAATTAATGATTAGTTTTAAAAAAAGGAAAATAAACTTACATGATTTGATTAAAAAGAAAAAACAATTCTTTCTCTTAGTCACTTCAGCCAGGAATCCCACTCTTTCCAAGCGTTCAGAGTCAAACTTTTAAAAATAGCTATCTAAACGTTTAGCTTTTATATCCTCACTTCTTAGTTTCCCAATCAGCAAACAATTCCAATTTACCACTTCCCTGAAAATTCTGTCACAGAACAAATTAGTAAGTCCAGCATTCACTAAGTAGCTTTAATGAAATGTCATAAATATTTCTGAAATTCATCTGATTTTCACCACCCCACTCCCACAGCCTTTGTCTGGGCTACAATTAGTTTTCATCCAGAAAATTCCCACAGTTGGACTCTTTCATCATTAGGCTAGCTCACCGTCAAACTGTTATCCACAAGGCAGTGAAAGTGGATTTCCAATAATGCAAATCTAACAGGTCTCCCCTTTTTAAGGATTCACTCAACCCCCATTTCCTTTAAAATGAAGTTATCAAACCTTAAACATGTTAAACAAGGTCCTGCAAGATCTATCTGGAGGACTTCTCTAGCCTTAACTCTTACCCTTCCCCTTTTGCACACTATGCATTGGCTACAATAAATATTTTCAGTGCTTTGTGAATACAATGTATGTTATTTCCATTAAGGTTCACTCCTCCCTTTCTCTTCTAGCATGCAAGTGCCTATTGGTAGCCTCCACTCCTCTGTAGTAAATATGAGTTAAATATCATATTCTAAAAGCATTCTTCCTTGATTATTCAAGCTATTTTGTTCTGTGTTCAAAGATTCCTATATTTTCTCTCTCGTCATTTTAATTACATTTTATTGTCGCTATTTTTCTAATGGCCATTTTTTTCTATGAACTACAAACTCTTTGAAAGCAAAAGTGACACTATCTTTTCTCTAGTATATCCCAACAGCTACTACAATTACTGAAATCTAACATACATTTCCTAATGAAAGAGAGGAAAACAGACATGGACAAGGGCTGAGGTCTAGGCAGAGAATGTGCCCAGCTCTGGAATCCACCTCCCACAAAGGTTTTCTGCTCTTTATCACCTGAGAGGTAAAGAATGTCTGGATGGGGAAAAAGCCAGGTCAGGAGAGTCAAGGTTACTCCTGCCAGAGTCTTTCACATCCCTGCACCTGCAGCCTCCCCAGGCTTCCTCTTCTAGGCAACTTTTCTCAGTGTAGCCTCGGAACACCTTGCATCAGAATCATAAAAGATACTTGTCAAAATTCAGAATCTCTGACCTCACTACCTTCCAAATCAGACTCTTTGAACAGGACCCTCAAATCTGGATTTTAAACAAAACTTTTGGGTGATAATTATGTACTCCAGCATTAGACCAAAAAAAAAATAAATTAATAAAAGAGGATGCTTATTAAATTTTCTGACCTTAAATTACAAGTTATAGGAAAAAGAAATGGATTCCACTTAGTTTAAAAAGAAATGGTGTCCTCAAAGTGGCTAGGATTTTGTAAACTTTCGGAGGAATCCACGAACCATGGGACCATGATCAAGAGTTGGCCTCATAACCAACAAAGCCACCCAGGTGCCCTCACTTATAATTTATAAAGCTAAATGAGTTGACAATTTTTTCATCATATTTACATGTTACTTATTATCAATATGAATCCCAAATATATGTGCTATATAAATTTTTCTGAAGGTCTATAAACCAAAGATGTTGGGAATATAACTTTTTCATAGTTTTTCACACCACTAGCAGCAGCCTTTAGTGCCTAGACATAAGACTGACCTTGCACAGAGAGAACATAAACAAAATTAGGTGACTACTCAAGAAAGCACTTCTTTCCAGTCATTATGGCTTCTAAAGATCAGCATTTAAGAAGTTTCCACTAATTTCCTCAGGTCATTTCACTAAGTCAACTTCATATTTTAACATGGCATAATCACAAAATAATACAAAGTTTTATTCTTTCCTATTTTCAATGGAAAGGGTAAGAGTAGGTGAGCAGTGAATTTTCTAAAGGGAGACAAAAACATTAGGCTTTAGGCTTGTGTATTCAATTCGTTCCCAGAACACCAAATGGGAGAGAGCTGAGGGGACTCCTGAGCACAGAGGGAAAAATGAAGTGACTCATGCTTTGAGCCAGATGATGAATGCCTGAGGTGAAAACCTCTGCTTGGTATTTATTTTCCATCCTTTATGCTGATCTTAAAATTTTTCCAGTTCATGTTCTCCTTAGGACATTCACAGGTGCTGAAATTACTGCAATAGGAAGTCTTCACTATTCTTGAGAATCAATCTTTCGACTACAGAGAATACTGGCCAGTTATAAATATGAGCATATTAATGCAATCAGAGTAACTCAAAAGAAATCTAAAAGTGAGAAATGAAATGATTAGATTTTATATGACCTTTCCTTCAAATAATCATAGGGAAATGTTTGTGAGAATGTCTGTACATAACTCCAACACCTATGCAAATTCACAACATAGAAAGAAAATTTTGAACTCTTCTCAGAATTCTTCAGTGTTTTAAAAGCTTTTGTAATCCTGCGTATATATATATATATATATATATATATATATATGTGTGTGTGTGTGTGTGTGTGTGTATGTATGCACGTATGTATGTACGTATGTATGTATGTATGTATGTATGTATGTATGTATGTATATTTGCAGTTACTCAGGTGTTTATAAAATGTAGGTCAAATTTTTGACCTGAATTTTCTAGCAAAGCATCCCTATATTCAAATGAACTTATTTAAGTAATTAACTTTTAAAATTACCTTTTATTAGGATTACTATACACACCTGCACTCTATCTACCTCTCTATCTCTCTATCTATCATCTATCTATCTATATATCTATCTTTCTTTCTTTCTACATACATACATACACACACACACACACGCACACACACACATACAAGCATACTCAAATCCTAGTCCCAAATGTATTCTTTGTTAACATTTTGGTGTTTAAACTTTCAGTTTTTTATTAAAATGCTTTCCATCCTTTAAACTTGTGACTGCATTTTAACTCTATTTAGAAACTTGCTTTAAAATATTCATTTCCGGGGCGCCTGGGTGGCGCAGTCGGTTAAGTGTCCGACTTCAGCCAGGTCACGATCTCGCGGTCCGTGAGTTCAAGCCCTGCGTCGGGCTCTGGGCTGATGGCTCAGAGCCTGGAGCCTGTTTCCGATTCTGTGTCTCCCTCTCTCTCTGCCCCTCCCCCGTTCATGCTCTGTCTCTCTCTGTCCCAAAAATAAATAAACGTTGAAAAAAAATATTCATTTCCAAAATTTATACATTTTAACTATTCTTTTAAAATTTAAAAAAATTTAAAATTTAAAACCTTCAAAGTCCATCCCATATTATAATTTATTTAATCAATCCCCTTATATTAGAAAATTTTATTCTTTTCAATTTCTATACACTTTTCTATAATAGATATATTTATACATAAATTTGGGGAAAGGTTTTCAGTCATTTTCTTAGAATAATTCATTGAAAACTATTTGACACATTATACTAAGTTGTCCCTTAAAATTGAACTTCAGAGGCACCTGGGAGGCTCAGTCGGTTAAGGGTCTGACTTCAGCTCAGGTCATGATCTCGTGGTTCATGGGTTTGAGCCCCTTGTTGGGCACTGTGCTGACAGCTCAGGGCCTGGAGCCTGCTTTGTATTCTGTGTCTCCCATTCTCTCTGCCCCTCCCCCGCTCATACTCTGTCTCTTTCTCTCTTTCAAAAATAAATAAACATTTAAAAAGATGTAACTTCAGTCTGTACTCACAGCAGAACCGTAGATTTCCTTCTAGGCACTAAAATTATAAAAAATATACACACACAACTCACACACAATTCTTGCTACATTGCTGAAATTTTGTCTTTCCGTAAAATCACTATTTTAATTTTTATATGTTTACATATCAGTAATATAAACCATCTCCTCACTTTTCTCTTTATTTCTACTTTTATGTGAAATACAGATTAAAAATTTTCACCACTACCTACTCAGAAGTTTCCAGAAATTCATTCCAATTCCTTGTTTGCCTTTGGGTTGTTTGTAATTATTTCCTAAACATAATTTTTCTATTTTATGTAAACAAATCTATGGATCTTCCCCCTCTTTGGCTTGACCTTTAAAATGTTCTTTCCCCCTGGAAACTGCATTGGTGTTAAATAAGTAACTAATAATTCTATTTATGTTTTCTGCTAATTCTTTTGTTTATGATTTGGTGCAGGGCAGGAGCTGTGAGAGAATGCAGTTAGAAATGCCATTATCTGAAAGTACTTATAGGTAAACACTGATCACCATTGGCATTAGCATAATCCTTTCTAATGGAATAGATTCAGATATTTACAGAAATGTCATATCTTTTGGGGGGGGGTATGGAGCACACAACAACCAAAGAAGTTAGATTTGAGGGAAGGTCAATACAACTCTCAGAATAGCTGCCATCATATAAAAAACAAGTCTAATAGACCTAGTTATTTAGACATAGCAAAAGGATTAAGGATCCACAGGGGTTGGTGGTTCTAAATTACAGTATGAGAGCAACCATTTAACCTCTCTTCTCTCATCTTACTTTGGTAAACGTATGTACCAGGCAAAAAATATCAGGAGTTAGAAATGGACTCAGTACAGTGTTAGGAATCCAAGAACTTAGTTATGGTAAACAAAAATAGGTACTGTTCTATTTTCAATGTTCATAAAAGTAGCTAAGCTATCCTTGAATTTATTAGGCATCTAAGAAGATGCCTGTATTAGTCAGGTTTATCCAGAGAAATAGAACCAATAAGGTGTGTGTGAGTGTGTGTGTGTGTGTGTGTGTGTGTGTGTGTGTGTGCATGTATGTATGTGTATGTGTGTAGAAAGAGAGACAGAGAGAAAGAAATTATAAAAAAATAGCTTACATGATTATGAAGGCCAACAAATCCCAAAACCTGCAGTATACAGGCTGAAGAATCAGGAGAGCTGATGGTATAGTTGTAGTCCGAAGGCCAACAGGCTGAAGACACAGGAACAACGGACTTTTTGAGTCTGAAATCAAGATAAAAACCAACATCCAATTCAAGTATTCTGTGCAAGGAAGGAAAATATGTAAACAGAGTAAATGTCAAGTTCAGTAAGAACAAAATCATGCCCATTCCATGATGGAAATGGTCCAATATACTTGAACTGCCACCAGGTAGCTGGTTGATCACTGTAAAGAATGATGCCATATTGAGGACTCGTTGATCTCTCTCTGTAGGTTGAACACTTGGCAGTAGCCATATCCAGGCTGAGCTTGGTGAGTGAAAATTAAGCCCATGCATAACCTTCATCCCTGCCACAGTGGACACTTTACTCATGAGCTTAGTGACTGATGACAAGGGTTGGTTAGGATGAGGCTGACTGATTTCCATCAAATGGGTCATCCTATTGACTTATTAAAATTGTCCTCTTGAAGTCACCCTTTGGTGAACATTTACATAGGACACAATTGTCTTCATGTTTCTTGCCCATTAATAGAGGCCTACTAACATCCTCTTTCTCAAATTTCCTAATCAACAATTTTCTAGTCATGTTCTGACCAAGTCTCAAAACAAAACCACTGACCACAGCACATGAATCAGTATGTAATTGCACATCTGGCCATTTCTCCTTCTAAGCAGAGTGAACAACCAGTGACACATTTCCTATGTAAAAATGGCATTAAAAAATATGGCTTTGAGCATGTAAATCATAGTAAGTTTCACACAGAGGCTTATTATACAACAATCAAAATAGTTTTCCAAGTACTTATATTATAAAGTATTTTTGTAAATGTGTGTGTGTGTATATACACAATTTGATCTATCAATACCATTTATACTTCAGTGTTTCCTACCACTTTCTTCAAAAATTGTAGTAACGATGCAATTAAAAATCAGAAATTTAAAAAATAACAACAACAATCATTCCATCAATCCAATATCCTCCTTCATTTCTTCCCTTTCTCCCTCCTAAATTCACATCCAAACTTCTTAAATGTATTTTACATACTGCATCTATAACACCTTCCAGGTACTCTCCATCCTAGAGCAATTTGGCCTCTACCAACAAGACGTCTCTGAAATTTTTCTCTCCATGAACACCAATAACTTCTTGCCATTAAATATGCAAAAACAATGTTTAATTTACTTGACCTCTCAATAGGATTCTATACTTTATGAACTGCCTCTTCTTGAAACTCTATATTTCTATGAAATAGAAAACTCCTTATTCTCTATGAAAGTATATTTGCCTGATTTTCTCCCTACGTCTCTTCTCAATTTCACTTCAGGTAACTTACTAAACTTTGCTTTTTCTTATTGTTGGAGGTCTCCCAACTGTGATTTCCCTTTTAGATTCACTCTCTATAATTTTGTTGGGTGGTGTCATCTAGCTCATTTGCATTAATTTAAAACTGTGTGTGATTCTTCCATATCTCTAATCCAGATCTATTTCTTGAGATTTATAGATCCTGATACTTCTTTAAAAAAAAAATCAGTTGCTCCAGACTGATGACATTAGCTCCCATCTGCTACCTTAACGTTCTGTCCAAACCAGTAGTTCTTTCATATTCCCAGTGTCAGCAAATGACCATTCACTTAGCTATTTGGATGAGGAAAAATGGCAGTAATTCCTGACTCTTCTTTATCCTTTTTTTTCCTTAAGAAAACAAAACAAAATCAAGAAACCTTACCTTTTCTTCTCAGGTCATCATTCCATCTCAACTGAATAACTAAATCCCTTTGACTCCAATCTTACAAATTCTAATTGTCTTACTTTCTGAAAATTTTACCCAAATTCAATTTGTTCATGCCAAACATAATACCAGTCAGGATTTTGGTCAGGAAAATTAAAACTAGAAATGACTCTAGGTATTTTAAGCAGGAATTTATTTAATAGTGAGAGTCTGGTTGTTCAAGAAAATTTTCACAATGGCTGGAAAAGAAAGACCGGGGAAATCTTCTGCTAACTACAGTATTTTCTGTTAGCTTTTCCAGAGTCAAGAAAGTTGCAGAAGCCACAGAAAACCACTCACATTGTCAATTCCTGTATCTAATAATCCGCCTTCACTTTCCACTGAGCACACTGTTGGTAGTTTTTCTAGGAAACTCATTTCCCATTTTTTTCCACATATTCTGTCTCTGCATGAAAACTATTTTCTGAAACCACAGATTAAGTGAAACTTATTCTGAAATACTCCTTTCTGAGTCTTCACTCATGGTTTTTCCTACTTCAGGTATATCCATTACTCTGTAATTATCCCCTTAACTGCACTTTTGATCATATAGTCTTTTTCCCATTAGTTTACCCGAAATGGACTTCATGTCTCTTGACAACAAAGTATTTCTTTGCACCACTAATGCCCAGTATCTTGTTTATATAAGGCATTCATCTGTTGAGATAATAATTAACTCTAACAATACCTCTTTAGTTTTAATACTAAAGTCACTTTATTTTATAATTTTTAAAGTTAAAACAGGATGTTAGCTAACATTTAGATAATCAATTGAAGACAATTTTTTTTTCATTAACGCCTTAATATATGTCATTTTATGTCTTCATTGTACAACCAATTTAAAAACATCAGACTTGATATTACTTTATATTTATCTGTATTAAATTTTGCCTACAAAGTTTCTCTTAATACCAAAAGTCTGTCAAAGTTTTAAAAATAAGAGTAGATTCACTCTTCTGATGTAATAATTGTCTTCTATAGGCTTGCTATCATCTACAAATGCAATAAAAAAGTTTTCTAAGTCATCATCCTCGATGCTAATGCCATTATATTACAAGATAGAATGGGCTGGTCAGGTCCAAGCCCTGGGTGACCTTGCCACATTCCATTTAAATCTTACTTCTGATTTTCAAAAATGTATTAATCATTAATCAATCATTGCATTGATTGCCTCAACTCTGCCTATAAGGAGCCTTAAACTTTCACATCCATGCTCCTTTCTACATCTGTTTCTGTCAAAACAACACATATCACAACATCTGTTGTGAGGGAATCTGCTATAGAATTCATATTCCAAAAGGCAACATGTTTGAATTTATGATCATGCATGGTGATGTGTACCCAGAATTCTGCCCATCTTAATTACAAGTAAAGATGAAGTATGGATACAATTGGAAGGTTTTCTGATTTTCTTCCTTTATGTTCTACTGGTGTTGCTAAGCTATGAAATCTATCAAGATCCATTATGTTCTCATCCAAAGTTCCAAACTTTTGTTATTGTTATGGTTTACATATAAAATACATAACTTTAAGACAATTTTATGTTCTATCTATATGTAACAATGGTTGAACATACCTATTGTTTACGCTGCTTTAGATTTTATTTTTAATATCCATGTTTCCTATTTTTCATTATTTCCTTTTCGTCTGGTCTTCATCTTATATTTTGTATTTGCTTTCACACATTTGTATACATTGAAACTGTTCTAATTAATTTTAGATCTTTTTCTTTTAAGAAGTTTCATTTTTATGTTATTGTTTTATTTCACCAATTTTCATCTTTTACCTTCCATAATTTTAAATCATCTCTAATTTGTCACTGAAAAAAATATGCCAATTTTGTTTTTACTTTTATTTTTCCTCCTTCCTACCTTTTCATTGTTTTAATGGATTCCCTCAATTATTTTTATAAACTTTTGAGCAAACAAATATATTTAGGCATTTTACACATAATCACTGTTTGAAAGTTTTCCTTTTGTCTACATGTTCCTAAATTTTCCAGAGTTTGGGAGATTGTCTATTTAATATGAGATTAAAATCTGAATATTTTCATGTAAACTGAAAAAAAAAAATCTGAATTCCATATTGCTAGCCACACAACTCCATAGTTCCCCAAGTATGTCTGAGTATGCCAGAGGAGTACTTTCATCACATTCTATAAATACACATTACATTCTACAAATCCATCTAGATTGTTGTATCAGCTAAGCCCACAAACCCACACTGGACCACTGTTTCTAGCTTCTTCAGGCCTTTTGACATTTTGGTAATTCCAGTTTGCAACTATTCATCTGGCACTACTTAAATAAAGGGATCCTTCTTGTTTTTATGCTTTTTAATAATTATTACTGAGAGAGAAGAGAGAGAGAGAGAGAGAGAGAGAGAGAGAGAGAGAGAGAGGTGGGGACAGAGAGAGAGGGAGACACAGAATCCAAAGCAGGCTCCAGACTCTGAGCTGTCAGCACAGAGCCTGACGTGGGGCTCAAACTCAGGAACTGTGAGATCAGGGGAGATCACGACCTGAGCCAAAGTCACATGCCAACCAACTGAGCCACCCAGGTGCCCCAAGGGATCCTTCTTTTTATTTATCAAAACACAACTCAGATCAGCAGTGCCATTTAATAAAAATTTATTGTGACTGCCTGTTTGCCATACATATTTACAACCATATAACTGATTTCTTCCAGAAGTATGAAATTGGTTTAATCTATTTCAAAGCTAAATTTTAGGATAACATAGTAGTTAAGTACATAATGAACTATGTTATACATATTTACCTGTTTCGATACCTTGTTCTGCCACTTACTAATTCAGCAACCATACTTAATTATCCAACCCCTCTGTGTCAGAATTTCTTTACCTTTTTAAATTTCAGCTTTACTGAGGTATAGTTGACATAAAAATTAAAATAAAGTGATTTGATATATGTTTACATTGTGAAAGCATTCCCTTCATCCAGTAATTGACACATCTATCTTTTTTTTATGGGGGCATGAACATTTAAGTTTTATTTTCTCAGCATATTTCAGTTATACAATATAGTCATTGTAGCTACCATGCTTTACATTAGATTCTCAGACTTCTTTCATCTTTCAGCTGTAAGTTTTCACCCTTTTACCTCTCCCTATTTCCCCCACTCCCCAGGCCCTGGCAACTATTTTTCTACTCTGCGTCTATGACTTTTAACTTTTTTTTTCTTTTTTCTTTTTTCTTTTCTTTTCTTCTCCTTTCCTTTCCTTTTCTTTATTTTTTCTTTTCTCTTCTCTTCTCTTTTCTTTACATTCCACATATAAGGAACGCCATGCAGTATTTGTCTTTCTCTGTCTGGCTTATTTCACTTGGCATGATGACCTCAAGGTCCACCCATGTTGTCACAAATAGTAAGATTTCTTTCTTTCTCATGGCAGAATAATACTGCATTGTATATATACACATACCATGTTTTATTTATCTATTCATCTGTTGATGGCCACTGAGATTGTTTTCATATATTGGCTGTTGTGAATAATGCTGCAAGAGAAGAGAGCTATTTGATATTCTGTTTTCATTTCCTTTGGATATATATCCAGAAGTGAGATCGCTAGAGCCTATAGCAATTCTACTTTTTTAAATTTTTTGAGAAACCTCCACAGTTTTCCAATTGGCTGCACAACTTTACATGCCCACCAACAGTGCACAAGATTTTCTTTTTTCCACATTCTCACCAACACCTGCTCTATCTTGTTTTTTGAATAATAGACATTCTAATAGACATGAGGTGATATCTCATTATGATTTTGGTTTCTATCTCCCTGATTAGTTATGTTGAGCATCTTTTCAAGTATCTACTGGTCCATCTGTATGTCTTCTTTGGAGAAATGTCCATTCAGTTCCTCTGTTCATTTTTACTTGGAATACTATTAATTATCATTGCTTTCATTATTAGGTTGTGGGAGTTCTTTATATATTTTTGGATATTAGCTTTTTATCACATATGTGATTTATAAATATTTTCTCCATAGATTCCATAGATTTCCTTCTCATTTTTGTTGATGGTTTCCTTTGCCATGTTTTTTAGTTTGATGTAGTCCCACTAGTTTATTTTTGCTTTTGGTGTCAAATCCAAAAAATCATTGCAAAGACCTATGTCAAAGGGATTACCACCTGTTTTCTTCTAAGAATTTTATGGTTTTAACTTGTGCCACAATTTCTATATGTATAGTAGTAGGGAAAAGCATGCCATCTACTTCTTAGAGCAATTGTGAATTGCATTAGCCAAAACCTGCGACTCACTCAGAAGAGTACTTGGGGCAGGAGGGCCTGGGTGACTTAGTGTGTTAAGCATCTGACTCTTGATTTCAGACCTGGTCACGATCTCATGGTTTGTTCGTGAGTTCGGGCCCTGCATTGGGCTCTGCACTGACAAGAGCCTGCTTGGGATTCTCTCTCTCTCCCTCTCTCTCTGCCTCTCCCCTGCTCATGGTCTCTAAATAAATAAATAAATAAATAAATAAATAAATAAATACTTAAAAAAAGTACTTGCACAAAATAAACACTCAGGCTTTGCTAGCAAAGATTGTGTGCTGTCACTATGTGAAAAGGAAAAAAGTGGACAATGTTACTTTAATTTATAAATATTTACACTCTTTCTTTAGTCACCAATTAAAAATCCTACTTTTCATTTCATAAAAAATGTGGCATATTTAGCTTCAAACTATATGTTTCAATGAAAGCCAATTATGAAAAGGAGATCTGCACTAGTAAATAAATGGAAGAAAGGCTGAGGCAAACAGCTGTGGCAATGCTAAGCAAATAAAATTTCTCCCCTCACAGTGTTGGATAGATAGTGACTATTCATTGTTAATATTTTTCACAGATTCAAATTGTAGAAAATATTATTTAGTTTATAAGGATTGGTTTGCCTGCACTGTAGAACTTACCTTACAGACAAGGATACTGTGCACAGAATTTGTAATAGTCACTTTTTTTTTTCTGGCCTCATTACTGCCAGAGTAGAGGTTAGGGCAGGGAAACAGATAGAAACAGTTTGGTTCAATTATGTGTTTATAAGGACATTAAATCAAATGAGGAAACTAAAGAATATCAATAATGAATGCAGTTGCTCCTGGTTTAAGTTCTGTGAAGTCTGTGTCTTTAATCTTCAGTTGCTCTAAAATCCAGTGCGATTATCAAGCAAATATAAGCATTTCTGAGGATAATCTGTTTGTTCAAGGTAAGATGAGATGTCCAGAGCTGGTGCATGTGTGGCCTTTGATTTTGTAAGTTATATAGTGAATACTGTTCAATCTAATTTTGAAAAATGTAAAAGTTGTATGCCTCTGTAACCACTGGGCACAAGATACTTTTCTGGATGATAACAACTTCCTTGGATCAAATATATATTCCCAGATGTGCTGAGATAGTATCCATGTTAAGGATGCAGCTTTGTATTTTAGAATTTAGAATTTAGAATTAAGTGCTGTTTGATATAGAAGAGCTAAACAGTTAAAACTTGAACTATTATTAACAAAACTTCACATTCTTTGGTTGCTTCCTTAAAATTGTTGGGGGAAACCTGTGTATTTAAAATAAGGCATGACTACTAGGTTGTATACATTATTTTACAGTCTCAATTCTACCTGTTTCTGGTTCAGTTAAGATAATCATCAATGAGGAAAATTTTTCTTTAAAAAATTAAATCTGAAAGCAACACTAATATTCATTCCATTATATAAATGATAGTCACTAATACTTCTAAAATTATTATTATTATTATTATTATTATTATTATTACTTTAGAGAGAGATAGAGAGAGACTATGAGCACAAGCCAGGGAGAGAGGGAGAGGGAGAGAGAGAGAATCCCAAGAAGCTCCATGTTCGGCACAGAACCCAACATGGGGTTCAATCCTACAACCTTAGGATCATGACTTGAGTCAAAATCAACAGTCTGATGCTCAATCAACTGAACCACGCAGGCGATATTCACTTAAGTTCAGTCAAGCAGGGTCAAGCCTTCTAACCATCAGCTCTATTTCCATGTGGTGCAAGATTATAGAATTAGAGCTGCTTTCAGAGACTTCAAACGAATCTCAATTCAATTTTTCGTAGGGAGATAAATCATGAGTTCATCACAAAGTGGATTAGAACACGAATACATGAGGCTACCTGAAAGGGAGAGGATGGGGTCCAGCTCAAGAAGACAACAGTGTGATCAATGGTAGAAAAATATCCTGGACATGAAAGACAATGACTCATCTCCATAGCCCCAAGTATTAGAGAAGGAAGTTGGGCTCCATCAACAACAGCTACCCCTTCTAAGCAGAAAAGTTCCCCTGTGGTCCAACCATATAACAATGTCAAGCCCCAGCCTGGCCTCACACCTAGAGATCTTGTTAATATTTCATCAATTTAAACTCCAGAACACCCAAGAAACTACTTGATTTGCTTTGGCATTTCCTCAGTTCATGACAGGTTTAGATTTCCTTTCCTTGACACTACAGAAATAACTACCCTCAAATACCCAAAATCAAAAAGAATTATTTGGACTCTTAAAAACCTTTTCATTTATTGTCTGATGACACTTATATCAAGGCCCTGCCTTCCCTGAGAGGAACAAGCAAAACATACTACTGCCATTGCTTACCATTTCAATATGTATTCTTATGCATTTATTTCTCAAGGCATTGGAATTGGTCCAATATTTTAAAGATGGTACAATTCTGAACCTATACATGTAGAAAGAACTTGAATTAAAATATACCTCTTCTCTCATTTGTTTATAAAAATAAACACTGTTTTCATATTATGCAAGTCCTGGAAGAAAGATTTAAATATATATTTAAGGCAGGCACCTTAGTCTATTTAAAAATATTGGGCTTTGGGGCGCCTGGGTGGCTCAGTCGGTTGAGCGTCCGGCTTCAGCTCAGGTCATGATCTCACAGTTTGTGGGTTCGAGCCCCGCATCGGGCTCTGTGCTGACAGCTTGGAGCCTGGAGCCTGCTTCAGATTCTGTGTCTCCCTCTCTCTCTGCCCTTCCCCCGCTCATGCTCTGTCTCTCTCTCTCCTTCAAAAATAAAAATAAAAATATTAAAAAATATATTGGGCTTTATTGTATAGATAGTTAATATTCACTGATGGATGATAAGCCGAAGCTATGCTTTAAAAAGTTTGCCCTATCTCCGATGAGGAAGTTGAATTAAGAGAAGAAACTGCAGCAAAATATTAAATCTCTTGGGGGGGCACCTGGGTGGCTCAGTTGGTTAAGCATCCAACTCTTGATTTCCACACAGTTCATGATCTCACAGTCATGAGATAGAGCCCAGCGTCGAGCCCCATGTCGAGCTACATGCTTGGAGTGGAGCCTGCTTAAGAATCTCTCTCTTGGGGCACCTGGGTGGCTCACAATTAAGCATCGGTCTCTTGGTTTCAGCTCAGATCATGATCTCACAGTTTATGAGTTCAAGCCCCACCTTGGTCTCTGACTGACAGCACTAAGTCCACTTGGGATTCTTTGTCCCTCTCTCTCTTCCCATCTCCCTCTTATTCTATCTCTCCCTCTGTCTCTGGCCCTCCCCAACTCATGTATGAACACATTCTCTATAAATAAATAAATAAATAAATAAATAAATAAATAAATAAATAAATAAATAAATAAAATTCTCTCTCTCCTGTAGCCCTCCTCTGCTTGCACATACATGCTCCTTCTAAATAAATACATAGTCTTTAAATCTCTAGGTACTAGTTCCAATTCAGTCCCTATGAATTCTAGTTTTTAATCAGAATTCTAGTTCTTCATTCTCTCCCTATGGAATTTATTAGACATAAAACTTCATAATCTTCTATCCAAGGACCAAGGTCTTCTTTCTTAACTTTATTAATCCAGATTTAATATGTGATCAAATTTATTTTCTTAAAATGTGACCTATTCATGTTAGAGCAAATCCCTATGGAATTTATTGATGAACCTTAGTAGCAAAATGAAGCTCCCTTCTTTAGTTTTTATCCTATTGATATAAGCACAGCATTTGTTTTCCATGCAATTTTTCCTTCTTCCAATGTTCATTTGACCATAACTTTTTTATGTTTCATTTTCCTGTTCTTTTTATCCTTCCCCCCAAATTGTTTTGTATCTTTGCCAGCATGTGATGTGTTCGTTTTTAACATTTTTTTAAAACATTTTTAGTAGGCTGTATTTTTAGAGAAGTTTTCGGTTCACAGAAAAATTAAGTGGGAAGTACTGAGTCCCCGTATAACATCCCTCTCTCCTAGTTTCCCTTAGTATTAACATGTTGAATTAATGTGACACATTTGTTATAACTGGTAAGCCAATACTGATGCATTATTATTAAAGTCTATAGTTTACATGAAGGGTCATTTTTTGTGTCTCGTATTCTACAGATTTTGACAAATGTATAAAGATATGTATCCACTATTATAGTATCATACAGAATAGTGTTACTGCCCTAAAGTTCCCTGGGTTCCATTTACTCCTCGATTCCTCCCCACTAACGTCTGTAAATCACTGACCTTTCACTGTTTTCATAGGTTTGCCTTTTCCGGAATGTCACATAGTTGGAATCATACAATATTGAGCATTTTCAGACTGGCTTCTTTCACTTATAATATGTATTGTAGTTTCCTCCATGTCTCCTTCTTGACTTAATTAATTCACTGCTTTTTATCTTTCAGTAATATTCCAATGTATGGATGTATCACAATCTGTTCATCCATTCAGTTACTGAAGTACATCTTGCTTCAAAGTTTTGACAATTATGAATAAAGCTGTTAAAAAAAAAAAACATTCTTTTTAATCATTATGTGTTGATGCTCCTCAGGATTCCAAACTGGTTTCATGAATTTTTCAATTATTTACTTTCCCTTGATGAAATTATATATTGTATCATGTTAACACATCACAAATATGCCAACGGTTTTAAAACATAAGTTTCTTTTTTAACTTTTCTCATTTTGTACTCCTGGTATTTTGCTACCTAGGAGTCCTACAGGTATGACAAAATTGATCTATCCAAACCAAAACTCACCTTTCAGCTGAACTGATCCTTCAGTCCTTATTCTTCAGATATTCTAGAAAACCGCCATCTCCCTACAGAGTCCCTATATAGTCCTGTAGTCATGCAGGACAAAATTAGATACTCTTTGACTTTTTTCAGCCTTATCATATCACCATATTATTTCATTATATCTTTAGGGTATTTTATTTCACACTTTCTGTTCACCCTTACATTAGACATAAAACTTCATAATCTTCTAAGGACCTATTGGTCTTGTTTCTTAACTTTATTAATCCAGATTTAATATGTCACCAAATTTACTTTCTTAAAATGTGAATCTATTCATGTTAATTAGAACAAATGCAATATTATTGTGATGTCTTACTTGAAAATAGGGAAAAGTTCAAATTATTTTTTAACTATAAAGGCCTTTATTATTGGACCTAACTTAATGTTTCAGACTTAACTCCCACAACTAACTCACAGAGTTTCTATAAATTTATGAGCCCTAATTCATTCTAGTTTTATTTTTGCATTTGTTCCATTCCTTTCCCCAACTGGAACATCTTTCTCACTCTGTCTCCTAGTACAATCTTACTCTTCAGTTAAGAATCACAGTTAAGAGCACTTTCAGGGAATTTCCTCTAACACTGCAGAGAGATTACTATTTTACTCCCTTGTCCTACCTTGTCCCTTGTCCCTACTCCCTCACAGAACTTTTTTTCACATGTTTCTTTTACTCTTATCATATACAGTAAAACCTTGTATTGCGAGTAACTAGTTCTGTGAGTGTTCCACAAGACGAGCAAACATTTCTAATAAATTTTAACTTGAAAAACAAGTGATGTCTTGAAATACTAGTAGTATATGATGCCAAATGTACATGATTACAAACTGAGCCAATGGTTCTCTCTCTCTCTCTCTCTTTCTCTGCAGGATTGTGGGTGATCATTAATGCAATGTCACATTTCTGCAAAATCCTCAAAAAGAGGCAAAAGCAAGTGTCATTGGATAGGTTCGTTGTTAAAGTTACACGAAAAAAAAAAAAAAAGATTCCATTGAGCCAATAGATAGCAGTGATTCTATTAGTGATAGTGAAAGCTGTCATACACAATAACCCTTCTCTCCTCTCCCTCACACCAGCCACAAAGGTTTTCAAAGGTAAGTGGAGGTTAATTTGTTTATTTTTCTTTATATTTTGTATTTTCTTTATTATTTTGCACTATATTACAGTATTTAGTCATTCTTATATGAATATTTTTGGGGTTGTGGAACACATCATCTGAGTTTCCAGTATTTCTTATGGGGAAATTTTCTTTGACATACAAGTGCTTTGGATTACAAGCATGTTTCCAGAACGAATTATGCTTGTAAACCATGGTTTTACTGTACTATTAAAATTGTTGTACATGAATATTTTTACCACTCACCAGCATTTACTTCAAGAGCTAGAATCATCACATTTGTGTCTTCTGAATTTGAAGCATATAAAAATTCAGTAAATAAATACTGTCTGAATTAATAAATGACTGAATTAAGACATTGAGGTGAATCCTTTAAGCAGTGCAGAATTACGGGCTTGTAGTGGAGAAAAATTAAGGGCTTGTAGTGGTTATGAGATATTTCTAATATATGTAAATGTAGTTATATGAGCATCAAGTCTCCATGTAATACAATATAAAGGTCTGGATGGCAATGACTGTTCTGTTTATCATTGACTTCCCAATGCCTGAAAGAGACTCTTTAGTATTCATTAATCATTCATTCACTGAGAAATTATTGAACACCTACTATGTAGCAGGCATAATCCCTCAGTGTCGGGGTCAGAGCAGATGAAGGTCCTGGCTGATGAAGCTCAGTACTTTGTAGAACAGAAGATAAATAAGTTGTATGTATGATGGTGCGAAGTACTGCATTTCACTATAGTGAAACATAAAGTAGATTAATGAAGATAAATACCAGATTGATGGTGGGGGGGATGATTATTTTTGAGGTAAGAAAAAGCCTCTCTGATAGGGTAAACCAAAAAGTGCTGAAGAATCAGACATGTGGATAATGTAAGAAGTATTTGAGGGAGGGAGAAACTCAATGCACAGGCCCTGAAGTGGAAAAAGGCTAAGAAAGCTCAAAGGAAGCTCTGGAGATCAGTGTGGCTGCTATGGCGTGATCGAGAAAGAGAGGGGTAGAGATGAGTACAGAGTTGATGGGGAGAGCAGATCATTTATGTCTTTTAGATTCATTTCTACCTCCTCTCCATTTGTTACAAAGCAATCCCAGTGATCTCATTAAAATGCAAAGGGAAACATGTCAAGATATTATTTCAAAATCTTTGTTGGCTTCTCATTACTCAGAAAAAAAAAGAAAAGTCCTTAATATTCCTACAAGACTGTGCATAAATTATACGCTGTTTACCTCCAAAGGTCTATTAATGGCCACCTTTGCTTTCACCCTCTTCTCCCAGGCAGTGGGGTCACTTTTGCATTCTTCATACATGGCATTTTTTACCCCACCTTAGGAAAACTGCCTAAGATACTTTTACAGCCTAGAACCCTCTTTCATGTCTTCCTCCTTTCCCTGGCTACTACCTATGCATCCTTCGGATATGACCTTAAATGTTACTATTTGGGACAGGCCTTCCTTAATCACTCAGTTTATGACCACCTATAGCACCCAGTAGCTATCTGTTTAATTACATGTCAAATGTTGATTTCTCTCACTAGTTCATAAACTTTGTAGAAGCAGGAAGAATATTAGACATAGGATACTACTGTAGTGCCTGGTGAGATACTAGGTATATAGTGAATGTATACTAAATAATCGATTATGTTTTTGCATAGATAGATGAATGAATGAACAAATGATGTGTTTTTGCTAAGGAAAAAACAAATAAAGAAACTCCACTTGTGCTTTTATATAGGCTTTCAGGGTTTTTTTTAGTAAATGAATCTCAAGTCTTGACTCCTGGAATAATTGTTTTCTTTCATACCACTCTCACAAAATAGTATGAAAGGGAGGATCACACCGTTGCTCTGAAAAGACATGGTTAGTAATAATAAATTATATATACAACATGTTATTATTGTTAAAGCCTCGTTTTACTTTCCTAAAACTGTCATTAATCAGTTGATAATTTTCTACCCCTGAGAAACACATTTATTATATTCATCTACCATGGTTTAAGATAAGAAGGTTATACAAAGCAATCTATACTATTTAATTTCCCCAGTCTATGGCACATTAAAGAAACATCTAATACTCTTAAAAGTTCAGAAAAATGGATATAAAGATACTGGTAGGAGCAGTGATTAATATTTTTAAAGGCTCTGTTTACCATTTTATGCCAACTGCCCAAACTACGTAAGCGCAAAATAAACATCAGTAAAATAAAGAAAAGTATTCAATTAATTAATGAATTCTATAACCAATTCTTTGAATTTAGTATCCATGCATGTACTTCTTTTACCTAAGACACAGAGATTTATTCTGTTAAAGTAAAAGCTGCTTGATTCAAAATAGAAAAATCAATGATCTTTTTTATGGATACATTAAAATGCTTAAAGCAACTGATTAAGTTTAAGGTATTAACCTTTCAGTTATTTTTATTTGTGAGACTCAGAGATCTACTGCACTCCATTTGTAAGAATTCTTAGATCTATTTTCTTTTAGTATTTTGCAGATTTAATTTACCCAGAGTGACCCCACTACACAGTGATTTACACTCGCCACTTTTTATAAATTCACAGTAACTTCATATAGATTTACACAATAGCAATATTATCAGTTACCCCTTCCTTGAAGAAATATTTCAAAAAGTGCAAGTCAATGACTTTAATGAAAATGTCTCCATCACTGAGAAAACTGTTATTGATTTCAAGTAATATATACTTCAGTCCATATCTAATTCATCATTATTATCTAGAGCTTATAGATTTATAGACATAAATAATCTCTAATTATTTCAATGGAAGACAACATACGTGCATATCTGTATGAATTTTGGGACAGGCAATTGTCCATAATTCCTTTCTTCTAAAAATCATTTGTCCAGGGGGCACCTGGGTGGCTCAGTCAGTTAAGCATCCGACTTCAGCTCAGGTCATGATCTCGCAGTTCACGGGTTCGAGCCACGCATCAGGTTCTGTGCTGACAGCTCAGAGCCTGGAGCCTTCTTCGAGTTCTGTGTCTCCCTCTCTCTGTGGTTCCCCTGTTTGTTCTCTCTCTCTCTCTCTCTCTCTCTCTCTCTCTCTTTCTCTCTTTCAAAAATAAATAACACATTAAAAAAATCATTTGTCCAGAAAATTCACTAGAAAGACATATTATGATCAAGTTTCCCCACAGCTTTGAAGCCAACTAGAAGCATATTTTTGTTCTTCTGTCAAATCTGTGTGTCTGGGTGAAAAGGACGGGGGGTCTCTACACAAATACAAACTAAGCAGTATATCTATTTACAATAAAAAGAGATTGAAAGGCACTTTTCTACTCTATGAATTCTTAGAATTTTTTTCTATAAGAATAGCCTCTACTAAAATATGAATAGTTCTCATTTATGCAGAAAGCAGACATATTGTCAAAAGAACTAAATCATTCCTTTATTTCCTTATTTCATATAAAAATTTTCATTTGCTACTTTCCTTCCCTTGAGCTTCCCAGTCTTGTCTCTAGTTGGATTAGAACAATTTCAGCAGAAGAAAAAACTGTTTGAATTTAACAATAAAAAAGGTTTATGAAAGTTGCAATATTCATTTTTTGTTGTTTTTTCATCTAGCAATCCTCGGAAATTCTCGATTCAATACCTCTCTCCACATCTGAAACACAGAAATAACTTTATTCATATATCATTTTTCCATTTGTAGTATGAAAATTTTTTTGTTTGTTTTTTGTTTGTTTTTCCCTAGGCTGTCAGAGATTTTCACTTGAATCCACTTTCATTTACTTGTTCTTTGTTTCTTGGTGATAGAGACTGAATATTTCTTATTTATTTTATAATTAAATCTATATGAAACATGAATCACTCAGCACACTTGGTTTGTATTAAGCCTGTGAGTTGTTCTAACAAGTCGTAATTTTACTTACTCCTGAATTGTCCATGAATTAAAATGCTGTTTCTAAACAAAAAGTCTGTTTCCCCAAAATAAAGAAATCTCTGTTTATATTTATATTTTCATACCTGCTATTACTTCTTATGGTTTTCAAAAGCTCTGAAACTATCCTTGTTATATATTCTATGTCTTGTCACATCTTAGCACAAAGATCCCTCTGGTAAGATGAAGATCTTGCCCCTCTAAAAATAGATGCCCTTAAATTTTAGGGGCAAGGTTAGCATCTACATTTGCTTTATTGCAATTAAATTGCCAACTGTTATCAGGAGTCATCAGGGCCTGAAGATACTCAGTGATAAAAACAATGTGGATGGATGTTTAGGGTAAGATCTCTGGGTAACAGCGAAATGGGAGATCCCTGTCACTATGCATCAGATTTAGAAGGAACTCTCAGGAATGTCTGCATTTTCTAATACATTAAAGCCTAACAACTTCATACATGCATTATTTTACACAGAAGCATCATATACAAAAGAAATGAAAGTGAAGCTGCTCTTAAAATCCTGTACTCCCATCCATTTACATCTTTCTTTGTCTTTATGCCAGGCTCCCCACAACCCTCAGGCTTGTGTTGAAATTACTTATTTCCTTCAAGCACTTCATTTTGCCACAGAAACACAGGATTAAAAGACAAATTAAGTTCTCACACAAAGACATGAATATCCCTTTCATCTCCACTCTTATTTAAGCCAAATCAAACCAATCAGCAAACACTAACCAATGAAACAAACTAAAGATAAACAAACAAACAAAACAGGTCTGGCTCCTAAGCAGGGAGCTCTGGAGCCAAACTGCCCGAGTCTGAATCCTCACTCTGTCAATTACAAATGGTACGATTTTGGACATTTACTTAAGTTCTCTGTGTCTCAATCTCATAATCTGTAAATGGGGCTAATAAAACTACTTACTTCATAGTGTTGCTATAAAACTTAAAGGTTAATGGGGCATCTGGTGACTCAATTGGTTAAGTGTCCCTTTGGCTCAGGTCATGATCTCACAGTTTATGGGTTCGAGCTGTGCTGACAGCTCAGAGCCTGGAGCCTGCTTTGGATTCTGTGCTTCCCTCGCTCTCTTTCCCCTCCCCCACTCACGCTCTGTCCCTCTCTCAAAAATAAATGGTAAAAAAAAAATTTAAAAATTAAAATTAAAGGTTAACATGTGTAACTTGTGGAATATCACCTAGTATATACTGAGTACTACAGTGTTTATTAAATGCATTTATATTGTGAAATAAAATACAGAAAACTATATACATTATATGTCTCATTTAATAGATAATTATAAAGCAAACATCTATGCAACTATGTAAACAAAGTCAATAGCCAGAACACTGTCAGGATCCCAGAAAAACAGCCCTCACTCTCACCATGCATCTTTTCAATGACAAACTTTTCTCTCTTTTTGAAAAACTCCTTGAAAAATAGTCGAGCTTCTATAAGTATGCCTTTTTTAAATGTTTATTTATTTTTGAGAGAGAGAGTGCAAGTGGGGAAGGTGCAAACAGAAAGGCAGACAGAGGGTCCAAACAGGCTCTGCACTGACAGCAAAGAGCCCAATGTGGGGCTTGAACTGACAAACCACAAGATCAGGACCTGAGCCCTGAGCCAAAGTTGCATGCTCAACCAACTAAGCCAAACAGGCACCCCTATTATTATGCCTACTTAATCAGTTTCTTGCTTTCCTTTATACTTTTGCTAAATGTATGCATCCCTAAATAATATGCTCAACCTTCCCTACTCCTGAAATTTATATAAAATAGAATCATATATTATCACACTATTTTGAAACTAGCTTATTAGATCTGGAAATTTCATCTCAGTGGTATTTTGTTATTTTTGTTGCTAGATAGTCTTTGATGATTATACTCCAATTTACTTATGGATTTGTCTATTGTTATTAGACATTTGGGTAGTATCCTGTTTTGCTATTATGAACAAGGCTGCTATAAAGGTTTTGTCACATGACACGGATATATATAAGAATGAGTGGATTTGCTAAACAATGTGGTGTGCATATTTTGAACTTTATTAGATAATACTCAGCAGGATTTTTTTTTTTTCTCCAAAGGATCTTCACCAACTTACCCTAAAGCAGATTATGGAAGTTGTTATTATTCTACCTATTAGTTAGAATTTGCTGCATATAAATTTCTTTAAAACTTGATGAATTAAAAAAACAATAGTGACTTATCATCTCTTACATTTTCTGCAGGTTGGGTACTCAGCTGGGCAGTTCTGGCTCAGACCCTCCTTCTCATTAGGTCAAAATTAAATGTCTTCTGTAACTGGAGTATCATAAAAGATTGGCAGGTGTGAGAAGATTTATTTCAAAAGTAGTTTATTCACATGACAGGCAAATTGGTGCCTCAGTTCCATGCGAGCCTTTACAAGACTGTTTTAAGTATCCTGGGAATGGCATGGTGACCAGAATGAATAATCTAAGACAGCAAGGCCGAAATTCAATGCCCTTTAAGACCTAGTCTCAAAAAACATAAAATACTTCCACTATACTATATTGGTCATATAGGTCAGCCTTGGTTCAATTTGGAGAACACTATAAAAGGGCAATAATACCAAGAAATACCAAGATGGCTTGTTGGGGGCCATCTTGCAGGCTGGGGTTCCACACTCCACACTCTTCCAACATCTAATATTGCCAGACATTTAAAATATTTTTGTAACTTTAATTTGGATTTTCCTGCCTACTGATGAAAACAAGTATATTCACATGCTTATTGGCATTCAAAATTTGTTTTCTGATATATGTAATTGTTTATTTTTCCTCTGTGAACATATATCTATCTTGCCATGTGATGAAATGGCTGCTTCTAAGACTCCTGACAGACCTTTAAAACAGTGTGACAAGGGGTGCCTGGGTGGCTCAGTGAGTTGAGCATACGACTTTGGCTCAGGTCATGATCTCATGGTTTGTGGATTCGAGCCTTGCATTGGGCTCTCTGTTGTCAGCATGCAGCTCACTTTGGATCCTCTTGCCCCCCTTTTGCTCTGCATCTACCCACTAGTGCTCTCTCTCTCAAAAATAAATAAAAAGACATTAAAGAAAACAAAAAATAAAATAGTGGGGCAAGTTCAAATTGCAATTTTTTTGGTTCAAAGCATGGACTGATATACAAGGATTTCTAAACATGTGGTAAAATAATTTTCATTTCTAGTGGCTGCAGGGCTGGGGTAGTTGACAGCCAAGCCCGAAGCTGTTTTAATGCTAACTACTGAATTAAAACATCATTAAATTCATATTCTCTACAGGTCTCTTATGTAAAAGTTTAGGAACAGAATAAAAAAGGAACCAAAGACCTGTAATATAGATTCAAAAATACTCATTGCATTAAAATCAACAACCCTACCGAGCATGCCTTAGAATAAGAGCAGATCTTCCTGTCTGGTCTGAGAATACTACAACTCCTTCATCTAAGAAAATTACTTTGCAATTGACTTAGAAAACCAATTCTCCTCACTACCCAAACCCACAACCCCTAATTTTCTGCATACCTATTTCTAGAGGTAGATTTCAACGTGATTGTTTGGGGCAGAATGCTGGCTGATTACTGTCTTCCCATGGTTCTCCTGACTGGCACTATTATGCTCAAGCATTCTGATTCTGGCCAGCAACAGCAAAAAAGGCTCAGAGGCATCTAGAATTTATGTCCATTCTTCTCAGGCAACTAGGTAACAAAGAAATATCCATGAAGCCATGCATGTAGCTTGAGAGAGGTATGTTAGTGCAGTGGGGGGGTGGGGGGTTGGGGGGTGGTTACTAGGAAGGTACATGGCATGCTTGTGCAACTTACACTAGCCTTCAGCATGTGCCTAAACATGTACTTTTAAAAATCACTTGTATTAGACAGTAACATTTAGATGAGCATGTTTAAAAGTATGGTTAAGGATAAGCTGATGAAGGGCAGCATAGGTTTCATGGTCAACTAGTGTCTTATGGTCCAGCATTCAGTCCTTCCAACTTCCAACATAATTGGAGCTTCTTCTCAACATAGAATTGTACTTTCTGAAGAAAGTAACCTCAATGCTCAAAAACTCCTAGGCACCACTGCAGCAACTCTCCCAATGGAAGCTTGCACAAATTCAAGAAATTATATAATTCTACTGTAGATATTCCAAGCACTAGATTAGATCCAGTGAAACTTTTTTTTTTTAATGCTTAGTAATTTTGAGAGAGAGAGAGCGAGCTAGCACAAGCACGAGCTGGGGAGGGGCAGAGAGAGAGGAAGAGAGAGAATCCCAAGCTAGCTCTGCACTATCAGTGCAGAGCCCCACTTGGGGCTTAAACTCGCAAACTATGAGATCGTGACCAGAGCTGAAATCAAGAGTCAGATGCTTAACCGACTGAGCCAATCAGGCATCTCTAGATCCACTGAAACTTTAAGGCCAAGTGACAGATAATTTTTGCGTTTCTGTTCACATATATGGAGATGAGCAGCACCTAGCATAACAATAAGTACACAAAAAGAGCTAAGGGATGTTATTTATTTATTTTCGTAAGAATTCTATTTGGTCTAGTGTATGGTAATCCATTGCTTTCCTACTGAACCCATCTGTCTATAGCAGTGTCCAACAAGAGAGTTAAGGTGAGATCATTCCTGCATTTTAAAAAACTTTCTTTAAAATAAACTTTTTCATGTTTATTTATTTTTGAGAGAGAGACAAAGCATGAGCAGGAGAGGGGCAGAGAGAGAGGGAGACACAGAATCCAAAGCAGCCTCTAGGCCCTGAGCCATCAGCACAGAACCTGAAGCAGGGCTCAAACTTGCAAACCATGAGATCATGACCTGAGCCAAAGTCACGCACTCAACCGAATGAGCCACCCAGGCGCCTCCATTCCCATATTTTTCAAAGTTTTCATGGTGATGTTAATATATGAAATATCCTGAAGAATATGGCTTTTTTTTCCACTTGTTATTTTGGTAACAGAGCTCCAGAAACTTCTATTTGAAATTTATTATCATAATATCATTTACTCAAGGAGGAAAATGTCAATTTTCTCTCAATGCTGAGGATATATATTCCAACAGTAAACTGGGAAACAGGAAAAATGATACATGATTCAGGAGCTATGGTCAAGCAGATTTGCATTAAAACTGTACCTTCTAATCCTTAAAATTGACACTCTGAATGGTTAGTCAATGTAAAACACCATCTTCATAAGGAAGTTGTAACTCACAGCTGTTACTGAATAATCCCTGAAAAGCTTGGGTAGGGTGTTTTGTTTTGTTTTGTTTTGCCCAGTGCACAGTTACACCAATAATTGGTCACAGATCTTTCTGAGGAGTGCTAAATGAAAGATTCATAATAAATATTGCAGGGCATCTCCTTAAGAGCATCAAGGTTTCACTTCATTGGGCTCTGAGGTGTGAATAACCTAAGTACAAGAACTGGATGACCTGTTCTTGGAGATCAAGTTAAGAGGTATTTATGAATTTCCATCCCAAGAATTTCATGATTAATTAATACTACCAAAGAGAGTGGGCATTAGGTAATTTTGTCTATCATGTTAGTCATTCAACCTCACTCTCAGTTATGTTGCTTTTGTTGCCTTCCATTCCCATGGAATCCTCCCATACTAAGAATTTTTCCATGATATTATCTCCTATCAGGAGAATCTGTTATCAAATGGGATTATGTTAGTTTATTCCTTAAATATGTTAAACGATTGTACTGTTTTTCAAAATTAGTTATATACATTTTGTATTAAAAAAACTAATGACCACAAACTCAGCGGCTTGAAACAATGCAAATTTATCATCTTACAGTTCTGTAGTTCAGAAATCTGAGATGGATCCCACTGGGCTAAAATCAAGAGGTATGCAGGGCTGCATTCCTATCTGGAGGCTCTGGGGGAGAATCTGTTTCCTTGCCTTTTTTTTTTTTTAACATATCTACAGGCTGACCCCATTTCTTGGCTCATGACCCTCAGCCTCCATCTTCAAAGCGAGCAAAACTGTATCACTTTAAACTTAATTCCATCATCACACCTCCTTGTCTTATTCAGACTCTTCTGTCTCACTCTTTCTCCCTAAGGCCCCTTGCTTTTACATTGGTCCTACCTGGATAATCCAAAATAATCTCACTAGTTTAAAATAATTTTATTAGAATCTTATGTTCATCTGCCACCTTAATTCTCCTTTGCCATGGAGTTTAATGTACTCATAGTTTCTAGGGATCAGGGCATAGACATCTTTGTTGGGTTCATTATTCTATATCCATAGCAGTGTTAAGCACTTTTCAGCCATTCAATAATTACATAACAATATATATTTTTAGCTTGATGAATATATTTGTGAAAAATAACAAAGCAATTCCACGACTAACCCCATCTTTAATGTCAAGAACATAACTCATTTCTTGGCACTGTTTTATTATCTTGAACATGGAACATCTCCTTGGACATTTCATGTGACTGAATTGCTGCTATTTGTTTAAAGCAGTGGTCTATATATTCCCAACACTGATAACAATTTATGTTCCTAAGTCAAGGACCTCCCTTATCATCTGAAATTTGTTATAAAAACTGAGGTCACTATGCAATATTAGTCTTTTACCTCTCTACCTTGGTCCTTGTCTGGCCATTATAGGGCAGAGTTAGATAACACTTTTTTAGGCATATCTAAATTATATTCGCCATGCCTCCATTATGGCATTAACCCACTGAATCCTATTTTATCCCTTGTGTTCCTCCTGTTAATTAGTTCCTTGATCTCAGAAATGATGTGCTATTATTCACCTGTCTAGTCATATGACCTAATATTTCAGGCTGAAGTTAACAGAAGATTAATTTCTACAAAAGAATAATTCAGTTATAGAATTATTTATAGTGAATGCAAAAGCAGTGCTGTAATTGAGATATGTGATACGAAATAATATTAATGAATGGAAGTATATGTATTTATTGTTTTTTGTAGGAGTTCTTTGAAAGTAGGTAAAATATATTAAAATAATCGAGAATAGGGAAGATAGCTTTTTTTTGACTTAACGAACATTTATTTATTTATTTATTTATTTATTTATTTATTTATTTATTTATTTTTCAATGTATGAAGCTTATTGTCAAATTGGTTTCCATACAACACCCAGTGCTCATCCCAAAAGGTGCCCTCCTCAATACCTATCACCCCCCCCTCTCCTCCCTCCCAACCCCCATCAACCCTCAGTTTGTTCTCAGTTTTTAAGAGTCTCTTATGCTTTGGCTCTCTTCCACTCTAACCTCTTTTTTATTTTTCCTTCCCTTCCCGCATGGGTTTCTGTTAAGTTTCTCAGGATCCACATAAGAGTGAAACCATATGGTATCTATCTTTCTCTATATGGCTTATTTCACTTAGCATAACACTCTCCAGTTCCATCTACGTTGCTACAAAAGGCCATATTTCATTTTTTCTCGTTGCCACGTAGTATTCCATTGTGTATATAAACCACAATTTCTTTATCCATTCATCAGTTTATGGACATTTAGGCTCTTTCCATAATTTGGCTATTGTTGAGAGTGCTGCTATAAACATTGGGGTACAAGTGCCCCTGTGCATCAGCACTCCTGTATCCCTTGGGTAAATTCCTAGCAGTGCTATTGCTGGGTCATAGGGTAGGTCTATTTTTAATTTTCTGAGGAACCTCCACACTGTTTTCCAGAGTGGCTGCACCAGTTTGCATTCCCACCAACAGTGCAAGAGGGTTCCCGTTTCTCCACATCCTCTCCAGCATCTATAGTCTCCTGATTTGTTCATTTTGGCCACTCTGACTGGCGTGAGGTGATATCTGAGTGTGGTTTTGATTTGTATATCCCTGATGAGAAGCGACGTTGAGCATCTTTTCATGTGCCTGTTGGCCATCCGGATGTCTTCTTTAGAAAAGTGTCTATTCATGTTTTCTTCCCATTTCTTCACTGGGTTATTTGTTTTTCGGGTGTGGAGTTTGGTGAGCTCTTTACAGATTTTGGATACTATCCCTTTGTCTGATATGTCATTTGCAAATATCTTTTCCCATTCTGTTGGTTGCCTTTTAGTTTTGTTGGTTGTTTCCTTTGCTGTGCAGAAGTTTTGATCTTCATAAGGTCCCAGTAGTTCATTTTTGCTTTTAATTCCCTTGCCTTTGGGGATGTGTCAAGTAAGAGATTGCTACGGCTGAGGTCAGAGAGGTCTTTTCCTGCTTTCTCCTCTAGGGTTTTGATGGTTTCCTGTCTCACATTCAGGTCCTTTATCCATTTTCAGTTTATTTTTGTGAATGGTGTGAGAAAGTGGTCTGTTTTCAATCTTCTGCATGTTGCTGTCCAGGTCTCCCAGCACCATTTGTTAAAGAGACTGTCTTTTTTCCATTGGATGTTCTTTCCTGCTTTGTCAAAGATTAGTTGGCCATACGTTTGTGGGGGAAGATAGCTTCTAAGACGAAATAATGCTTTCTGATTTGTACAGAGTTTTTGAAAGAAATTCTCTGTGACGCCTGCTATTTCCGCCTGACATAGTTTAATATTACTTCAGTGTTAGATTAATGCATTTGAACCTTTTTGAGTAAAATATCACTATCCTGCAATATAGTTAAACCTTGTTTGAGTTAATTATCATTATCCTGCAATTTGTATAACAAGGTTTCATTTACTGATGACAATCTGAATTATATTCATCAAAGGGAGGGAAATCTCAAAATCAGAGTATTATTGATCAGATTTACATTGCTATTTCTAAGTAATTAACATTGATCACATTCTGGATCAAATAACATATCACAAATTATTTCCTAATGGTTCCAGAATGCAGATATAGCACATTTAATTGTTGACAGAAGTCCATTGATATTTTCTAAATTTCAAGTGGTTTACATTGGCTGGGAATTTCAGATACTTTTACCTCTAAAATTCTCAATTATTAATTATTTAAATATTGGTCAATTATTTATAGGTCATACAATTAATACTTCAAGAATTGATCTTTCCCCAAAGAAAGTAAGTGATGACAATTTGTGAATGATTCTAGTTAATGCCTCTGGTACCTTAATTCAAATTCCATCTGTAGTGTATGTAATATACTGTACACCCATTGGAACAAGATAAATATTTATTGACCTAAAATTAACCATTGCACTTCTGGTTTCCTCTCCAAAATGTAGAACGCTGGAAGGAACTCCCACTCTTACAATGAAAAAGAATTGAACTAACTTCAAATTCTTAAGTTTTTTGAATTCATCAGAAATCAGTAAACTGACCCAGAATCTAAGGAGAGACATTGTCTACAGGAGAAGAAAATGTGGTAAAACTCACCCACCTGAAGTAAATGCAATCACTCACCAGCAAGAAGGTGTTGAAACCGTGAAGCCCTGGGGGGGGCTGCAGAATTTGGGGAGTGTTTGTACCCTGACCTGTGTTTTTCCCCACAAAACCTGCAAGGGTACACCAAAACAATCAGCCAGAACCCTGAGCTGTGCTGACTGCGGTGAAGACCTGAGGAGGGGAACTGTAGCCATACAGTAGGGACAGGTAATTCCTACCGATCCTTCCCCTCTAGCTCCACACAAAACAGTGTGTGCAAGGAAGAGTAACAGCACTGGCTTGAGTTGGTGAACGCTTACTTCAGCTAACGGACAGCAAGGAAGAGGGAGGGATAAAACTCCCTTCTGGGGAAGAGGTAGAATTAAACACTGAGCCCAAAACTCCAGGCAGGGGAGGAAAAGGAGATCCAAGAAAGCCTGGTAGCCAGGGACACAGTGCATGCCTGAGACAAGAGACTTAGACTGAAGAATGGACACCATTTCCTCACACACCACCACCCAGCCAGATGGTTAATTACAGTGACAGCAGCACGCTGCTGGGAGGCCAGGGCAGCATGCAAAAAGACCGTCTCAGAGTCACAGCAGAAAGGGAAACCTAAAATTCAAAATCAAGCAAATTTTGCTCTGCTAAAGCACCTAACACCCTAGATACAAGGTCTCTGTAAATCAGAATACTATGTTGCACTGAGGGAAAACATGTCTAGAACAAATCTCAAACACAGCCCAACTCCTAAAATGGATTAATAAAATCACCTGAACCAAAAGTGTAGCAGAAGGGAAGTTGTGACTGTTTTGACGCATAAGACTATTACCTCAGTGTCTCATGCTCTACATAACATGTCTGGTTTTCAACAAAAATGATAAGGTATTCAAAAGACAAATAAAAAAGAAAAAGAATATAAAAATGAAAATACTCTCAAGAGAAAGTAATCATGATAACCAGATTCAGATGTAAGACAAAAGTTGGCTCGGACTAATAGAGAACTTAAAACAGCCATGATTGATAAACTCAAAGCTCTAATGGAATAGGAGGATAACGTGGGTGATCAGATGAGTAATTTCATCAGGGAGATGGAAATTATAAAAGAATCAAAGGAAAATTGTAGAAATTAAAAACACATAATGGAGATGAAGAAAGCCTTCAATGGGTTCATCAGCATAATCAACAAAACCAAGGGAAAAAAATCAGCGCACTTAATGATTATTCAGCAGGAATTACACAAGCTGGAAACATAAAGAAGAATGTCAGTAGAGGGAGAAAAGCAGGGTCTCCAATAGCTATAGTATAGAACACTATTTCAAGTGTTCTAACATATGCACAATTACGGTTGTAGGAGCAGAAGGAGAGAAAGGGGGGGAAGAAATTCTTGGAAAAAAAACGAATGCAAATTTTCAAATATTCATGTTGAGTCCAGCTTCCCCCTAAACGTATATGATTTTTCAGCCCTGATGTTACAAAGACCTTACCCTGCAGGCCTCGCAGGGTCTGCTCTCCCCAAACCAGGCTTGATGTACAACCAGTGCACAGAAGTATCTGAAAGAAGTTGCAGTCAGAACTCACTCAAGCCCCTCTGGCCTGCCATACTCTTATATGTATATGCCTTCCCAGCCAAGGCACCTCTATTTGAGGGTCTTTTCAGGGAAACTTGAAGATACTTTTCTCCTCTATGACTTAGTACCCAGTACTTTTTTCCACTCCTGGCTCATCCCTCTATTCCCCCACCTTCTGCCTGGGGCCAGAAAGATTAATTTGTTTTTTCAGAGCTTACTCAACAGTGACAAGAACCCCATGTGTGGGCTGATCCACCTAACCCTTGGCTGACATACTATTCCACTGGGGAAAACACAACAAGGTATACTATCGGAGTAAATAATTAAAGGCTTAGTTGTTATTTCTATTTTGTCTTGGCTTTAAGCAGATACTCTAACACCTGGCAAGTCCACTCTGTCTCCCACTCCTCAACCCCAGATAAATGTCAGACATGAAAATGTGGAATCAAGAAGCTCAAAAACAAAACAAAACAAAAATAACAACACACCAAGAAGGATAAATATATAGAAGCAAACAAATAATATGCCCAGACTGAAGCATATTATACCGAAATCCCTAAAAACAAAAGAAAAAGAAAAAAAAAATGAAGGCATTAAGAAAAAAAAAATGTTACAGTAGAGAGAAATAAAGATAAAAATTATTGTAGCTATCTTGGCAAAAGTCATGCAAGCCAGAAAACAAAGGTGTGACATCTTAAAAGTTCTTAAAGGAAAAAAAAAGTCCACTTGCAATAATATACCCAGTGACATTGTGTTACAAAAAGGAAGAAAAAATTAAAAAATTCTCAAACATCCAGAGAATCTATGCCAGCAGACCCACTACAGTAGATGTTAAAGAAAACTCTTCTAGTAGACAGAATATGATACCAGACTGAAACTTGGGTGGGTCTACAAAAAAAGGAGTAAATGTTGCTAAAAATAAACTAAAAGAAGGCAAAATTAAATAAAATGTCCTCATTTTAATTGTTCTAAAAGAAAACTGCTTAAAACAAATGTGTGAGCAATGTATGTGGATGTGTATAATAACAGTGTATGTATTATATATATGTTTATAACATATACAAAATCAGACACCATAAGAACAACAGCATAAAATCTGAGGGGAGTAGTTAGGGATATAATGTTGTAAAGTTACTACTCTCTATGTAAAATGGGACAATATTATTTGAGTTTGGACCTTGGTAACTTTAATTTGTATATTTTAAACCTTAGGCAATCCCTAAAAACACTTCTCAAAAATAATAAATCAACATTGAACATTAAAAAATCATAAAAAATGCTTAACACAAGAAAAGACAGAAAAGAGAAAGAAAAAATAGAATAGAAAATATCCATCAGGAGAGTAGCTTTTAATTGAAATTTGTAAACAATCACTTTCAATATAAATGAAAGGACAGAGTCAGTCAAATAGAGATCAAGCCCTGTGTTGGGCTCCATGCTGAGTATGGAGCCTGCTTAAGATTCTCTCTCCCTCTGCCCCTCCCCCCCTTCTCTCTCTCTCTCTCTCTCTCTCTCTCTCTCTCTCTCTCTCTCTCTCTCTCTAAAATAAGAAGAAGAAAAAAAGAAAAATATACAGGTTAAAAACCGATTAGCTAAAATACATGCACAATCACAGCTAAAAAAAATTAATACTTCTCTCTCATTAATACTTAGAACAATATACAGTAAGTTAATAAAAATACAGAAGACTATCAACCAACTAGATATAATAAACATTTATAGGACACTGTACTCAAAAGCAGAGCACATATTCTTTTTCAAGTGCACAAGGGTATTTCTCCAAAACAGACAATATTTTGAGCCATAAAACAAACCATAAAATTTGAGAGAACAGAAATCATACAAAATATCTTCTCAGACTTCAATGGCACTAATCTAAAAAACAGGAAGAGAAAGATAGCTGAAGATTCCCAAATATATGGAAATTAAGCAATCACTTCCACATATCCCTGGTGTCAAATGAGATTTCTCAAGGCAATTAAAGACAAATATATGTAAATGAAGGAGAATGAAATAAATATGTAATATATGGGATGCATTTGTAACAGTGCTTAGAAGCATATTTCCAACATTGAATGCTTATTTTAGGGAAACAAAGTGGAACTCTCTCTTGGTGGCACAAATACTTAGTAGGCAGATTTTCACAATTTGGGTACAAAATGTTTATGAATCTGTATGTCCCCATGCTTCTCAGATGTCCTTATCCCCAAACTTCCCATGATTTTTTTTTCCTTCCAATTCTGTGACTAACTAGCCAAACTATTTGGCACGAAGAAGTGTTCTACGTTGGGCCATTTCTTTTTTCACGTACTGTATAACTGGATAAAGTGCTGGAAAGAATGTTCCTTTCAGAGACAGGAGAAGTGTCTTCAGCTTGGACTCACATACATATCTGGCCTTTCTATTAATTCAGTTTGGCACTTCTTCTCTTACATAAGTTGGTCTTAAATGACCCCTCTTGTGACCATGAATAAAAACTTATGGAGAAGCACAAGTGAAACACTGATAAATGATGTGGAAATCTGGGCATTTGTTTATGCAGTTTATTTTTAACCCCTGGGTACATTCATGTCTAATTTTGGATATATCATTTCACATCTCATGATGTATTACTGCTCCTGGACCTATTCAAACTTATGACTTCATAGGTATAACAAAACTCACTCATTAAGAGCATGGTCACATGATGTCCCATGGTAAGACGTCACATATTTCTTTCAAATGATCTACAATTCTCTGTTACAAATATCTTGTACTCTCTTCAGAATCTAGGGTTCTATGTTGTAAAACTTGTACTGGAGATCACCATAAGCTCTGCAGAGCATTTTTTACCATAAAAGATACTTTAATACATAGTGTCTAATGATATATTCTTGGCCCACTCAAAGCTAGTTGCTTACTGTGTCATATGTGAAATGTATCAAAGTTATATTGCTAAGTGTGAAATAAATAATCAAGACCCCCAAGGGTCTCAACTAGCATTGCATTTCCTTCTGGGTGGTAGAAATTGCAAGAAGCAATAATATACTCTTTACTTTGGGGCAGATCACCAAGAATGCTCCAGATCACAAGACTCCCAGTCTTCGTAGGGTTATAGAATAACTTCTAGATACTATGTAAAACTTCCAATACACTAGCCACTCTTGTTTATGTGGTATGATTAACATGATATCACCAAAACAGTAGACTAGTATGATGCTGTTTGTAATGTCCAAAAAATCAAATTCCCTTTAGCCAATATTGCGGTGGTAGGATGGAGAGTTAACAGGCATAATCAAGGCTGTAGGTATATTTTCTCCTTGCCATTTGAATGCAAACTACATTCTAGTCTTCCTTGATAAGGATGAAAATAGTGTATTCACTAACTGTTGTCACTGCCCCACACCACCCAAAACAAGTTACAAGGTTAAGACTGATGGCACCACAAAATCACCAAAAGGACATGCAAAGATTTATTGATTTATTACTCACATTATGAAGCTTTCTGAGAAGAGCACTATTTTTTTATTAGCTTAAAATCCCTTCTAAACTCTTCATGTTTTATTCTGATCTTTTTATTGTCATCTTGTTTTTTTTTCTGATTAGAATGTTTACCAATAATAAGTTCCAAGTTTTGTCTCAATGTTTCACTATGAATATATATCATTATCAGATGTTGATCTGAAGTCTCGTTTTTAGTTATAATAATATAGTGTAAATGACTTCTATTTGCTATCAGTGATGGAATAACATTTTATTACATGAATATAAGTTGCTTTCCATTTCTCATGTGCAAGAATTCACAGATATTTATTTCAGCAAAATCATAATGTAGATACAAAAATGTGGACACCAAATTTACAAATTAAGATTTTTTTCACTAAGTCTGAACGCCTCAGGAAAAATATTTACTCACAATCTTTAACATTTTTGTGTGTTTTTTGCCATTTGTAAAACTTTTTGTGTGAACTAAACCTCTCTATACATTCTGTATGCAGAATTTAAATTGTGTATATTATGAGTATTATAAAATGTCCTGTCATGAACAATCCACCCAGCTTAAGAAGCATTCATAAATAATAAATGTAGAGCCCTCTGTGGGCTCCTTCTCTATTGTATTATCCTGTTTGAATGCTTGAAATAACCACTGTCCTAATGTTCTATATATCTCCCTAAATTCCATCTATAGTTCATCACAAATGGATATATCCCTAAACATACCTTGTTCAATTTAGTACATTTTAGAAAAATATAGTAACTGAATAATACAGTCTATTCTTCTGTGGCTTTCATTTTTTTTTATCACTCTGTGTTAGTCTGTCAGAATTATCCTTCCTTATGCATATATTTGTCATCTCTTTTCACAGCTGTTAGCTATGGTATAAATATTCCCCAAGTGTCCATGCTTTTGCTGATTGATGAGCATCTGAGTTCCATACAGTATTGTAATTACATATATTATTTCCATGGATTGATTTTACAGGTCTCCTGTAACAAATATACAAGGATTTATTTAGTGTATAGGCCAGACAGGTAGATCTTAGAATCATGGAGTAAGCACAGGCTCATTGTACAAGATAATGCCAGTTGCCTTCCAATGAGATGTGTCAACTGAGATGCGTTTGGTGTCACATCACCAGAATGCAACAATTCCTTCTGATGTATCCTTCTGCTAATACTTTCTGTTTCCAGGGGTGCTTGGGTGGCTCAGTCAGTTAAGCGTCCAACTTAGGCTCAGGTCATGATCTTGCAGTTTGTGAGTTCGAGCCCTGTGTTGGGCTCTGTACTGATAGCACAGAGCCTGTTTGGGATTTTCTCTCTCTTTCCATCTGCCCTTCTCCCTCCTTGCATGCTCTCTCTCAAAATAAATAAATAAACTTATAAAATAAGTAAATAAATAAATAAATAAATAAGAAATAAGAAACAATTTGGGTATATATTTTTAGTATACACACACACACACACACACACACACACACACACACACACACAAACCCAAATAAACAAAAAACTCAGAACAGTCTTTAGGCATAGAGGAGTTAAAACACAAATTCTTTTTTTTTAATTTTTTTTAATGTTTGTTTATTTTTGGGATGGAGGAAGAGAGACAGAGAGAGAGAGAGAGAGAGAGAAAGCAGAGGAAGGGGCAGAGAGAGGAAGACAGAATCTGAAGCAGGCTCTAGGCTCTGAGCTGTCAGCACAGAGTCTGATATGGGGCTCTAACTCATGGACCATGAGATCATGACCTGAGCCGAAGTTAGACACTTAATTGACTGAGCCACCCAGGCACCCCAAAACACAAATTCTTATTGAGTAATGACTTGAAGATTTCTCACCACGTTTAGAAGAGGTGTTCTCTAATGCAGGAGAATACTGAACCGTAGTCTTATATATTCTGTTTGATAAAGGAAGCAACTACAGAAAGCTTTTATTTGTTCAAAGTACCCAGTGTTATAGATGCCAAAACCCCAACAGCTCCCCCAATGGTATTTCAAAACAAACACATCAAACTTGATTTTCACTAGAAATGTTCTTTATTCACCCCAAGAAACAAACAAACAAACAAACAAACAAACAAACAAACAAACAAAAAGACCCAGATTTTATATATAAAGCAACACCACAAATTAGTGAGCTTCATCTTCTGGACAAGAACACCAAGTTAGTCTCTCTTCATAAAAAGCAATGACAATTTGAGGACACAATTTGCCTCTTTTGTCAGCACCAAGTCTGCCGCACCTGAATCTTTCTGTTTCATGAGAAATATGAATTCTCCACTGCTGTCTGTGGCCCCAGTTACTTGTTCAGGGTTAAGACCTCTAGCAAAGTCTCTTGGTTTATCAGCAGCATCTCTTTTCTTCTTTGATTTGCTATCACGAGATTCACCATCAGATAAGGATTGTCTTTTTGTACCATTTTTTTTTTTCTTTACCGGCTTTTTGAGAATTAAGAAATGCTTCAATTAGTTCTGGATAATTTAAATTTTCTTCAGGTTCCAAGTATTGTCAGCATCTGTAAATCCCTTTCACTTGAGGAAATCCTCCATTTTCCCATTTACTACATGTCAGCCCAGGACTTTTTCCACCACAAAATCTCCAGGCTCTGCCTCTTCTATATTTTTACTCTCTCCGTTCTCTTTCCCATGGTTTGCAATGTAGTTTTATTGGAGGACATGTTTTATTGCAGATTTGAAGAGCTATTATTCACCACCTCTGAGATGCTCTGGGTCTCGGGTCTGCGATGTCTCTGGCCCTGTGCTCCTCAAGCTCCATCCACCTCTCTCAATGGGTTAGTTAAAATGTAAGATTCCATCACCAGTGCCAGAATTTTTTTTAATGTTTTTGTTTTTTATTCTACCTCAAACAAAAATGATACCTCCTGACTCAATGTGTGCTAAGAGCAAATATACTTAGATTCTGCTTACTCTTTTCGCTTATTTAGTACCCAAATAGCTTTCTTTAATACACATCTGAATAAGTTGAATATTTCAATTAACAATATCTAATAATGTTACATATTTCTTTGTATATGGTAGTCTTAGACCAACACAGGTTGTTTATTCTTCAAGAAATTCATGACCAAGTTTTATGATGATCCAAGTATATAAAATATAGCCTCATTTTTTTTCATGTAGGTAGAATATGTGGAAAATTGCAATACCTAGCATGCATTGCTACAAGGTCCCTTCCTTTTTGTATTCTGGTTTTTGCAACATCACAGTGGGTTCTGTGCCCTATAAGTTACGACTTTCAGAAGTAAATACTAAAATGGGAATTTGGTGGGGTGCCTGGGTGGCTCAGTCGGTTGAGCGTCCAACTTCGGCTCAGGTCAAGATCTCATGGTCTGTGAGTTCGAGCCCCTCATCAGGCTCTGTGCTGACAGCTCAGAGCCTGGAGCCTGCTTCTGATTCTGTGTCTCCCTCTCTCTCTGCCCCTCCCCCACTCATGCTCTGTCTCTCTCTCTCTCTCTCTCAGTCAAAAATAAATAAAACATTAAAATTTTTTTTAAAAAATAAAATAAAATGGGAATTTGGCATACAGAATGTTTATGGGGAAGAAAGAGTGTTGGGCAAAGAAAAAAACTGAACCATCGGGACACCTGGGTGGCTCAGTTGGTTAGGCGACTGACTTCGGCTCAGGTCATGATCGCACAGTTCATGAAATTGAACCCTGCATCGGGCTCCGTGCTGACAGCTCAGAGCCTGGAGCCTACTTCAGATTCTATGTCTCCCCTCCCTCTACCCCTCCACTGCCCACACTCTCTGTCTCTCTGTCTTTCAATAATAAATAAACGTTAAAAAATTTAAAAAAAAAAAGAAAAAAAAGAAAAAACTGAGCCACAATCCAGGCTCAACAAAGCCTTGGTCAGTCATAGAGGGAAGATATGCAGCATATATAGCCCATCAGAGAAGTCTCACATTGGGCCCAAAACAGCGAGGCCTTTGTGCCCCTATCTCAATCAGTCATTGGATGTGAGCTGCTCAGGTTGGCATAACCTTTATATATGGGTCTCCACAGACAAGGTATGTATCCTGGTGGACCTGAAAGCTAAAGGCTGTCTGCTGACAAAGGGGGTAATAATAAATTCTGGAAAACAGTATGGAGGTTCCTCAGAAAACTAAAAATAGAACTACCCTATGACCCAGCAATTGCACTACTAGGCATTTATCCACAGGATACAGGTGTGCTGTTTCGAAGGGACACAGGCACCCCCATGTTTATAGCAGCATTATCAACAAGAGCCAAAGTATGGAAAGAGCCCAAATGTCCATCGGTGAATGAATGGATAAAGAAAATGTGGTATATATACACAATTGAGTATTACTTGGCAATCAAAATGAATGTAATCTTGCCATTTGCAACTACGTGGATGGAACTGGAGGGTATTATGCTAAGTGAAATTAGTCAATCAGAGAAAGACAAAAATCATATGACTTCACTCATATGAGGACTCTAAGAGACAAAAGAGATGAACATAAGGGAAGGGAAACAAAAATGATATAAAAACAGAGAGGGGGACAAAACAGAAGAGACTCAAATATGGAGAACAAACTGAGGGTTGCTGGAGGGGTTGTGGGACAGGGGATGGGCTAAATGGGTAAGGGGCATTAGGAATCTACTTCTGAAATCATTGTTTCACTATATGCTAACTAATTTGGATGTGAATTTTAAGAAATAAAAAATAAAATTAAAAAGAAGATCTTGGCAGTGCATTTCCATGTCCATAACAATTTGTTGTTACAAGGGGTATTCTGGGTGAAAAGTTCTGCTTCAAGAATCAGTCAGTGTATGAGAACAGAACAGAATCTCAAGATAAGGGAAAAATCATAAATAGGTAATGTTATATTAGTCAACTGGAAGGACTTCTCAGTTGTTCTGGCACTAAACAATAATTTCATGGTGTAGAATGCTATTGTCACAGTCAATTTATTTTTCTCCTATAATTTCTTTAGCTTTTACTTCACTATTCACTTTTACTTTACATTGTGAATGGGTATAATGCAAATTTGATTTTTATTTTAGCAAACTTAATAGTTACATGCTTTGATACTTTGATTTGTTTTGCAATGATGACATGAATAAATAAGTTTTTATTAATTATTCTAGTTACTGAAGAGTCATTTTGATATAAAGATTCCAGTTTGTCTTCCATCAACTAAATGAATTTCTGAATTCCTTGATATTATTTTTACTCCGTTCACTTGGTTTAGGAGGTACTTCAATTGTCTTTATTTTTACAGATTTGGGATATTCTCAAACTTTCCTCCATATCAATTTGAAAAACACACTGAACTGAGGTTACAATGATTAAAAATCATATTTGTATAAATAAAATTACCAAATCAGAAAGGGTTGAAACTTCTAAATTGAGCATGTTATCACTGATTGCTTTCTCACTTAGAGCATTAGCTGATTCAATTTAGCAATAGGACTGAATTCCATCTTCTTATCAGACCTTCAACAGAATTTTATACCCAGCTAAAAATATCACTCAAAATTAAAAGCAAAATAAAGATATTCATTCTCTCTCCCTCTCTCTCTCTCTCTCTCTCTCTCGCACACACACACACACACACACACACACACACACACACACACATGCACGCACCTAAGAGAATTAGTCACCAGTAGAGCAACACTACCAAAATACTACAGGAAGTCTTCAGGTTGAATAAAAATAATCTCATATGACCTGAAGGAGGTATAAAAACCACTAAGATCTGCAAAAAGGTAAATAAATGAGCAAATATAAAATAGGTAAATATATTGCATGTTTAAAGCAATAAATCTCAAATTTTAACATGCAGCTTTAACACCATATATAAGAAATCATCTATACTACAACACTGCTTGAGATGACAGAATATAAACATAATATTATTATCAGTAATAGGTCCATTCCAATTGTGAAATTTACATATCTAAAACCAAATGGATGATTCTAATTAATCAATAATCCCACAAGTTAAAGTTACTTAGTTCAGGTGAATCAACCTTATGGAGAGTTGGTATATTTTGTTGTTGTTGTTGTTTTACTGTTTTTTTTGTTTTTTTTTTTAAATGTTTATTTATTTATTTTGAAGAGAGAGAAAGACAAGTGGAGGAGCGGCAGAGAGACGGGGAAAGAGAGAGTCCCAAGCTGGCTCCTCGCTATCTGTACTGAGCGAGATGCGGGGCTTGAACTCACAAATTGTGAGATCATGACCTGAGCCAAAATCAAGAGTCAACTGACTAAGTCATCCAGGAGTCCCAAGAGTTGGTATGTCTCTTTGGAGACAACATAATTCTGTAAACCTGTTTATGGTCCATATGTTCCTTTATGTAGGACACAAGATATAACTGCATAAAAGCATCCAGAAAACATTGTGAATTGATGTTATCATTAGTGCGGCATAAAACATTCACTTTCAATGCTTAAATAGCTGCCTATAAGGAACAATATTCAGTTTTACAAGTTTTACTTCACCATACTTATTATTCTCCTTGTTTACTTCCTTTGAAACTAGGATTCTACTTTCATTAAGACAGCATGTTTTACAATTTTTCTACTCCCAAAGTCTTTAAATGATATTTAGGGCACCAAATATATGGAATGCATATAGATTAAATATCAATCAATTTTGCTTCTGCAGATAACAGTGAACACTAAAACTTGAACAGGTCTTTCATAATATTCTTTCTTGTGGTAAAGTCATTCTAATATAGACCCACATAAAACCATTACATTCATTAAAAAATGAACAGCAACAAAAACCCTAAAGTTACAATTGGTAGTATTTATTGAAACTTTAATTTTTGAAGGAATTTTAAATATATTACACAATTTAATCACCCTATTAATACAATGATGTTATTATTATTATAATTATTATTCTGTTGGTAAAATAATTGAGCACTAAAATATTGAGTAAATTCTGTTGGAGCTAGGATTTAGGTATGAGCTTCCCAACCTTCCTCTAATGAAAGAAGTTTATAGTGAACTTCAGGACACCTGAAACTCTATGTTATCTTTGAGGAATAATTTTCTAGAAGTATGAAACTACATAGTTACTTAAATGTACAAATAAAATTAAAGAAAATAGATATGCTATATTTTTTTGTACAACAGTATTTTTTTTCTTTTTTCAAGACCAAAGGACTTACAGAAATAAAATATATTTTACTTGAAAACATCAAAGTGCTTTCAAGAAAATGAATGTAGAAGTTCTTACAGTGTCTTCTGTGATTAGTGGTTCCTGTAGACTTTGAATAACGCTAAGCTGCAATACAGAACAGTGAGTCACTAACTGTAAAGTCACACCATCTTTTCTCTAAGGAAAGTTCATAACTTGCAATACCTTTTGGGTTTGTCTGTAAGTAGAGATATCACATAAAATTTCAGTGGCAATATTTGAGATAAAAATGAAAAGAGAAATAGTTTTGAAATTAACTTTAAAAATAGTTCCTGTTATGAATATTTTATGGAAAGCAGTTCCACCAATTAGCTCCTAGGTATGCAGAGACCTGATAGCTGGATGCTGCCTGAGGCACATATGACATTAGAAAAATAAATCAGCTCTGAAGAATTCAGAGGACAGGTTCAAACATGAACATGGATTAAGTCACACAAAAATGAAAGGACTGAAGTATGGAGTTCTTTAAAAATTTGCAATGAGATTGTGAACTCAATTCTCAGTTGCTCAGTCTGTGTAATTGCTTGGATATACGCATATGAGAAGACTTAGAGCCAGATGTTGATCTTTTATTCTCACCCTATGGAGTCTGTCCTTTCTTTGAATTTATTACTGGTTCCTTCAAAGTAAATGTTCACTGGGGTTTAGATGAGAGATGAAAACCAGGCACATAATGATGTTTGTGACTCTTGGTATGAGAGAATTTGGCAAATGATTCTTTCCTACTTGAATCTTCTTAGCAGCTCTCATTGACTTTTGTATAATAACTAGAGAATTGATTTTAAGTTAATCCAGAGAACTATTCTATTATCATGTAAATATTTCACATGTTTTATAGAATTTACATCATGTTTTAAAAACTGAAAACCTAATGATATCTAGGAGATCTGTTCTCTTATTATTTTTACCCTCAATCATTACACTGGAAATGGAAGAGTTAGCCATTAAATATTTCTATTTTATGTGAAATTTGTTTTGGTGTATTAGAGTTCCTATTCTCTGAAAATATGTAATTAATCCCGCTTTACTTTCATTTATAATTTTTTATGTCAATACAAACTATCATTTAATATTCTTGTTAATTTACACACTGTTCATCCAGGTACATCATGTTATCCAACTCCCAGAAATATCATTCATCTATGATTTAACTTGAATGGCATTCTGAAGTGCCACCACAAAAAATAACGTCTCTTTTTGTGAATATTATTGGAAAGGGCATTATAATACAATGGGGAAGGACTATTAAAAAGATCTACAATAAGTATTTTTGAGATTCACTTGTTTATTCAGCAGTTATTTACAAAACTCTAACATGTACCATTTAGGACATTTAGACCTGGAAATACACAGAGAAAACCAGACACTGCTCCTTCTCAGAAAACTTGAAGTATAATGAGAGAAGGCATTAATACAATAATTATATAAATATATAGCTTCCTACTCTGATATATGCTACAGAGGAGAATAAGACAAATGTAAGGTAGTATGATGTAAGTTAATGCAATCCGATAAATAAAGCAAGGATTTTTTTAATAAAATGGCACTTCAGCTGGAAATCAGCCATGCTAATTAAGAGAGATATTCATATGAGGTTGATTTCCACATCCTTTGTACAAATGTCTTATGCAGTAGTGGGTCTGGAACACTATAAAATAAAAGATTACCTGATCAGAACTTGGAAAAAACAAGTGAAACTAATGAGCAGCAACATTCTAGAAGCAGATAAGAGTCTAGGTGAGTAGGGCATAGATACATATTAAAAATTTGGATCTTTACCTGAAGAGCAATGGGAATCAATTAAATGTTTTAAGCAGAGGTTTGAACAAAGTTTAGAAAGACCATCCTTTCTGGATCCTTCACTAAACTCTTGCTAAGCCTTCTTTTTTAATTATATGACAATGTTCTATTTTCTTTTATGACAATTTGCTTCATATATTTTTATTCATCATGAGTAAGATAGTACCTGCTATGGTTATTCCTTATTCTTAATACCAATTAAACTTTTCATGCTCTTCAGAACGGGAGTCACAACTAGCTATGAGAAATAGCGCACATTTCTTATTACTTTTAAATGTCTCAATCCATTTGGACATCTTCCCATTGATCCAGTCGAATGCTCTTCTCCTAAACTTCTCTTATTTTTTCCCACAAATCTATTTGTCCACTCCATTCCCCAAGGGCCAAAATCAGTTTTCCTCTCATAAGTTAATATATTAATTTATTGAAATCCTATTATATCTGGCAGTTGTTGGCTCAATAACCATATGTTTTAACAATAACCTTTAATAAGGTCAATATTCTAAATGTGTAACTCACAACACTGAAGGAGATTTTAAAATGACTTATGATCCCTTCCTAGCCTACATGCAAATCTAATCAGTTTATTAGGGAAAAATGCCTCTTACCCTTTTCCCTATTTTCATTATCACCCAGGGGTAATAAGAGATAACATTGACTGGACTATATTCATTATGTAAATAGTGTGGATTCAGAAAAAGTAGGTAAAGAATATATCCTTAAAACAAAATAATTCACTTGGCATGAATTTTAGTTATCTATATTTTAAGAAATAGAAAATACTTTAGTATTACCATATAAAAAAATTAACCCATAATGGATCAAAGACCTAAATACAAAGCCTATAAAGAATCAAACTTTTAGAAGAAACATACGACAAAAGTCTTACAGCACTGGTTTGACAATGATTTACTGGATATGACACGAAAGGCACTTTTTGTTTCGTTATGTTTGTGACAAAAAAAAAAAAACAGACAAAAGTGGGCTTCATGAAAAATTTAAAAAATTGTGCATCAAAAGACACTATCCACAGAATAAAAAGGCAATCTAGAGAAAAGGAGAAAATATAAAGAACTCATACAACTCAAAAACAACAAAAACAATCCAATGAAAAAATGATCAAGACTTGAACATACGTGTTTCCAAAGAAGGTATGCAAATGGTCAATAAGCACATGAAAAGATTTTTAGCAATACTAATAATTAGAGAAATGTAAATCAGAACTACAATAAGATACCACCTCATATCCATCTGGATTGCTCCTATCAAGAAAATTGAGGACAAGTGTCAGCTAAGATATGGATAAATTGAAGTCCTTGTGCACTGCTGGTGGGAATGTAAAATGACAAAGCCATTGTGGAAAACAGTATGGCAATTAATCAAAAAATTAAAAATAGCATTACCATATGATCCAACAATTCTGCTTTGAAGCATATACCCAAAATAATTAAAAGGCAGGTGTTGAAATACATTTGCACCCCTATGTTGACAGCAGCAACATTATTCACAATAGCTAAAGCATGGAAGCAACTCAATCGTCCACAGATGAATGCATAAACAAGATGTGATGTGTGTGTATATATGTACACATATATATGTGTACATATATACACGCACATATATACGTGTATATATACATGTATATATATATATACACATAATTGTGATATGTATATACATAGAGCCATATATATATACATATATATACATGTACACAGCCATATATATATATATATATATATACACACATATATATACATGTACACAGCCATATATATATATATATATATATATATATATATATATATATAGACACATTCCTATCAGGGAAGGATCTAGATATCTAGATTATTGGTTCTCCAAGTGTGGCCTTTGGACCAGCAGCAGAAGTACCACCCAGAAACTTGTTATAAATGCAAATTTCTGAACACCCCTCCAAAGGTACTGAATTAGGAAGCTCTGAGGATGTAGTCTAGAAATCAGTGTTTTAACCAACATACCATCATTATTTACATGCTAAAGCTTAAGATCATTAATATGGGTATATCTATGTTTCCCTTCAGTACACTCTATTTTTATCCTTTTAGCCCTGGATTTGATTGAAAGCATTTTTTTTTTTCTGGCTAGGGGGTGGGTAAGTTAAATTCTGTGAGCCTAAATAATTTATAGTATATAGCATTTCCTAACAGTAGAAATTATACTCTACTGAAGTTTACATACATATTTTATTTTCTGAAAATCAACTTGACCACATATTAACAGAAAATACTTGTATCTATTTCTCTAGAACAAGTTATAAACATAAGTCATGTGTTGAACATTTTCCTCTGTAAGTCTCTAACTCTGTAAGGCATCAGTGAACTTACAAAATCATTCTAAATTTAATCCACTTTTTTGAACTCCTTCTAATGCAAAAATAATCTGATAACCATATGTTATTAAAATTAAAATTTCTTCTTTAGATAAAATTTTTTCATAATTCAATTTTATTTTTTCTACTATACATTATTCTACACTATTTGTGGCTAAATTGTTCTTACCATTTATTTCTACATATGGATTTTATAAGGATAATTTCCATGGCAACGAATACAGGTTTTCAGCAAATAATAACTTTGAAGATGCCATGGGTTTGTGTTTTGGGTTATTCCATTAACCCTAAGAGACTTTTTTATTTAGTTTTCTTGGAAGGACTTAATTCGAAGTACAAGAGTAAAGATCAGATGTAAACTAGAATAGATGCGTCTTTCTGAAATATAATGCCTATAGAGACCTGCTTATATCCTGGGTTATAAAATGAATAATTTAAAACTAAATCAAACCAATTATTTCCAGATATGGTTGATATTTAAAGAATATTCTCTTCCCGCTGGTAAATATATATCCATTCACATTTTCTCTTCCCGCTGGTAAATACATATTCATTCACATTTTCCTTCACAATTAACTTATTCCATTACTAAAGCTATTTTGTTTACTCTAAAGCAAGAAAATCAGACTGTATTTGTACTATAGTTGTTTTAGATAAAAATGTTTTATTTTTAAAGTGTTTTCATTTTTATTCTTATCATATATAAATGTAATTTGATAGTTATAATAATAATTCTTATTTTTATTTTTCAACAAATGCTTGTTAAGGTTTTGAATATGTGGCGATTACTAAGAAAAACATTGAAAACAGAATAATAAGCAAATACTGGCTCAGATTTCATGAAGTTTAAAATATAAAGGGAGGCATTTCATATGCAATATTACAATATAATTTCATATCAAGGTACATTAGTGTGATTTTTGTCTTTTAATGTGAGTGCAGATAACTAAAATAAATGGTAAGATTTGACAGCATTACATATCTTGAAGTAGTGTGCATATCCATAAATCTGTTAATTTAGACGGTACTTCAAAGACTTCATAAGGGAAATCTGCATATATAACCAGCATATAAAATGCTGCCTTCGTTCAAAGAACCACTTGAACAACATAAAAATAATAATTCTTCCAAATATTCCCACATTTCTGTGCCTTTTGCTCTGTATATACTTGATAACATGTTTCAGGTCTAGACTATAGCCCTCAGATCTTCTCTGTATTTTCTAGACTATTGTATTAGTTGTAGTAATCCACCCAGACACTTGACTGACGGACTGAACCTGTTGTCCATTTCTTTGATTTCTTTAGAAAGCACAGGGGCACCTGGGTGGCTCAGTCGGTTAAGTGTCCGACTTTGGCTCAGGTCATGATCTCACGGTCCGTGAGTTCAAGCCCCATGTTGGGCTCTGTGCTGACAGCTCGGAGCCTGGAGCTTGCTTCAGATTCTGTGTCTCCCTCTCTCTCTGACCCTCCCCTGTTCATGCTCTATCTCTCTCTGTCTCAAAAATAAATAAACATTAAAAAAAAATTAAAAAAAAAAGAAAGCACAGTATGTATGTGTATATGTGTGTGTGTGTGTGTGTGTGTGTGTGTGTGTGTATTGGGTGGAGTAAAATAATTTTAATTCTTTTAATATTTATTCCTGAAAATACTCCAGCTTTGTGTATGCTTTTTTTAAATGTTTATTTATTTTGAGAGAGAGTAGGGGGAGAAGGGGCAGAGAGAGACAGGGACAGAGAATCTAAAGCATGTTCTGCGCTGACAGCAGAGAGCCTGATGCAGGGCTTGAACTCAAGAACCATGAGACCTCGACCTGGGCCAAAGTTGGATGCTCAGCTGACTGAGCTACCCAGGTGCCCCCAGACCAGCTTTGTGTATTCTTATAAGCAAATCAGTGACTTTTAAAATGATTCTTTAAGTTGAAAGAGCACTGCTATTAAAACCAGTAGCATAAACAAGGACGCTTTACATATCGAATGCATAATGATGTCCTTGGAAGCCCAATATACCAATATATTTATAGCCAAATATGCCACCAATATATTTATAGCCAAATATGCCACTATATATGTATACAAATACATAAAGAAAAAAATCATGAAATGCTAACATGAAAATATTATGTAACTTTAGATGGTTTAGAAATTAATTACACAGAGTAGACATGAATTCATTTTGTTGAACTATCTTGGAATCTAAATAAATGGTGTGAGATTAAACTATGACGATTAATTTAACCATATGATTTTTGAAACCTATCAAGATCCAAATTTTAGAATATGAAATTAAATGCAGGTAGAAATTAACATTTAAAAATATATTAAAATGTTTAATCTTAATTGTCATAGGGGGAATGCAAAATATCATTATAATAAATACAATTTTGTATACACTATGTTGGTGAAACTTACAATTTCATAGTACCAAAAACTAGCAAATGAGATATAATGGGAGATTGTAAAACAATGATATTTGAAAGTATCAATTCCTAGAAACATTGGAAAAATTGAATATGTGCGGTCTCTGATCCACTTATCCCATATTTATGTAAATTTAGTAAAGACGCTCAAAATTACATACCAAAAAATTTTAAAGCTGTTCATATTAAAAGTGTGTGTAATAGGAGAAACCTAGAAACCAACCAAATGCCTATCAATTCAAGAATGGATAAATTTTAGAAACAGTCTAAAATATAACATAGTTCATGAAATGGTAGAAAATAACCATTTGTCTTCTGGCACTTGGTATCAAGGAGTCATCGTAACCATGTAAAGTAGTAATATAATAAACCTTTATTTTAGAGTGTCTTGGTGGATATGACATTGGAAATGGGAGTATTTAATGCAATGATTGCAATCATTCAGGTGAAAGATGAAAGCTTATAAAAAAAGACTAAAGAGAAAAAATTGATAGTGGATATGTTAAAAGAGGAAAATTTACAATAATATGTAGCAACTGGTTGTGGTGGGGAACATAAAAAAATGGTTATAACTTTTTATGTTTGAATTATGTGATCATATACTATATTTCTAATTGCAGTCTCTTGCACAGAAGAAACATTTCTAGATAAGGCAATTGTGATTATGAATTCAGATAAATTAGTACACAAATGTACTGATTAAATGAATATCTAATTTACAGATGAGTAATTCACAACCTAATACTGACTATCAATCAGTTCCCATTGGGTTACTGACTAGACTTTACATCAGGAAAATATCAAGGGAAGTTTAAGTAATTTGTTTATTCTGATACTTGGACCATCCTTATCTGCTTTATCCTTTTAGACTCTGGTAGAGTGTTTTAGATGGGGGCATAGTCACTTCCCTCACAGCTTATGTAATACATTCAGTTAAGAAAAAGATTATGTGATGGGTCACCTGGGTGGCTCAGTCAGTTAAGAGTTCAACTCCTGATTTCAGTTCAGATCATGATCTCAAGGTTCGTGAGTTTTAGCCCTGCATCAGGCTCTATGCTGATAGTGCTGATGGTGGAAAGCCTGCTTGGAATTCATTCTCTCTCTCTCTCTCTCTCTCTCTCTCTCTCTCTCTCTCTCTCTCTCCCTCCCTCCCTCTCAAAATAAATAAATTAAAAAAAAAAAAAGGATGATGTTGAATGCATTTAACAGTTTATTCTTGGAATAGTTTTTGAAAGATAGATAAGAGGTATACAATGGCTGCTTTACATGACTGCTTATTCATATCTCTAGTGTTTTTTATAGATGTTAGAGATTTCTGACATTCAAAACTACTGAATCTCTGAGCTGAAAATTAATTTAAGTGATTTTTCCCTCATTCTACATTTGACCTGTAACTGAAGATCATACTGCGAAAATTTTGTGCATTTGGGTTCACTGGTTAATCCTACCAAACATTTTAGGAAGAAATTATACTAATCCTCTATAATCATCTCTTTCAGACAACAGAAGTAGAAGGAATACTTCCTAACTCATTCTACACAGCCGGCATTACCCAAATGCAAAAATAGATGAAGAAATTACAAGAAAAGGAAATATAGACCAATATATCTCATGAACATAGATTAAAAATCCTCAACAAAATATTATTAAATTGAATCCAAAAAAGTATTTAAAAATTACACACAATCATATGGTATTTATTCTAGGTATGCAATATGGGTTCAACATTCAAAAATCAATTAATGTAACCCCTCACATCAACAGACAAAGAAAAAGAAAAATCACACAATCATATCAATAGATACAGAAAAAACATTTGGCAAAATCTATCACCCATTTATGAAAAAAAACTCAGGAAAGCAGTAATAAAGGGGAAACTTTCTCAACTTGATAAAGACTATCTGTAAAAAACCTATAGCTAACATCATACTTAATGGTAAAAAACTTGAAGCTTTCCTATTAAGATCAGGTACAAATCAAGGATGTCCCATCTCATTACTGCTTTTCAACATTATACTGTAAGTCTTTGCTAATGCAATTAAATAAGAAAAGAAAACAAAAGTAAACAGAGTGGGAAGACATAAAATTATCTTTGTTCACAGATGACATGATTGTCTATACAGAAAATTCAAAAGAATCAACCATAAAACCTCTAGGAACTAACGAGTGATTATAGCAAGATTGTAGGATACAAGGTTAAGATCCAAAAGTCAATTGATTTCCTATATACTAACAATGAATAAGTGTATTTTAAATTTTTTTTAACGTTTATTTATTTTTGAGACAGAGAGAGACAGAGCATGAACGGGGGAGGGTCAGAGAGAGGGAGACACAGAATCCGAAACAGGCTCCAGGCTCTGACCTGTCAGCACAGAGCCCGACGCGGGGCTCGAACTCACGGACCGCGATTTCATGACCTGAGCCAAAGTCGGCCGCTTAACCGACTGAGCTGCCCAGGCGCCCCTGAATAAGTGTATTTTAAATGAAAAACACATTACCATTTATATTAATACCCCCCAAATGAAATATTTAGATATAAGTCTAATAAATATGCATAATAACTATATGAATAAAACTGCAAAAGTCTGATGAATAAAATAAAAAAGAACTAAATAGATGGAAAAATATTCCAGATCATGGACAGGAATACTGAATATTGTCAAGATGTCAATTCTTCCCAACTTGATGTATGGATTCAATGCAATCTAAATCAAAATCGCAGCAAGTTATTTTATGGATATGGAGAAATTAATTCTAAAGCTTACATGGAGAGGCAAAGATATTACCAGACAACACAATACTGAATAACAAAGTTGGAGCACTGATGCTACCTGACTTCAAGACTTACTGTAACTCTTCAGTAACCAAGACAGCATGATGTTGGCAAAAGTAGACACAAATAGATAAATGAAACAGTATAGACACCCTGACACAGACCCACGTAAACAGAGTCAACTGATCATTGACAAGGGAGCAAAGATAATACAATGGACAAAGATAGTCTTTTTCAACAAATGGTACCGGAACAACTGGAGATCTCCACGAAAAAACATGAATCTAGACACAGATCATATACCCTGTGCAACAATTAACTCAAAATGGATAACAGACCTAACTATATAATGTAAAATTACAAAACTCGTAGAAGATAACATAAGAGAAAACCTAGGTGACCTTGGATATGGTAATACCTTTTTAGATACAATACCAAAAACATGATCCATGAAAGAAATCATTACTAAGCTAGATGTCATTAAAATTAAAAACTTCTGCTCAGCAAAAGATAAAATCAAAAGAATTAAAAGACAAGCCACAGCCTAGGAGAAAATATTTGCAAAAGACACATCTGGGGACCTCAGTGGTTCAGTCGGTTAAGTTAAGCATCTAACTCTTGATTTTGGCTCAGGTCATGATTACGCAGTTCGTGAGATCAAGCCTCACATCAGGCTTGTGCTGAGAGCACAGACCTTGCTTGGGATTCTCTGAGCTTCTCTCTCTGCCCCTCCCTCTTTCTCTGTTCCTCTCTCCCTCAAAATAAATAAATAAATATTTTAAAATTTTAAAAAAGACATCTGATAAAGAATTTTTATTACTATATATATACATATATGTATACGTATATATACATATACATATGTATATATGTATATATATACAAATAGCTCTTAAAACTCAACCATAGGAAAACAACAACCTGATTAATAATTGGGACAAAGATCTTAACACATACCATGAAGAAGAAACACAGATGGCAGAGAAGCATAAGAGAAGTTGTTCAACATCATATGTTATCAGGGGAATGCAAATTAAAACGAGATACCACTGCACACCTGTTAGAATGGCCAAAATTCAGAACATTGATTGCCAAATGGCAAAGATGTGGAGAAACAAGAATTCTCATACACTGCTGGTGTGAATACAAAATGAATGTCCGTTTTGGAAAACAATCTGATGGTTTTTGACAAAACTAAACATACTCTTACCATGTTATACAGAAATCATGCTCCTTGGTGTTTGTCCAGAGGAGCTGGAAACTTATGTCCACACAAAAACCTGATGTTTATAAAACATGTTGAGGGGCGCCTGGGTGGCTCAGTCGGTTAAGCATCTGACTTTGGCTCAGGTCATGATCTCACAGTTTGTGAGTTCAAGCCCCGCGTCAGGCTCTGTGCTGACAGCTCAGAGCCTGGAGCCTGCTTCAGATCCTGTCTCCTTCTCTCTCTGACCCTCTCCCACTCACACTCTGTCTCTGTCTGTCTCTCTCTCAAGAATAAATAAATATTAAAAATTAAAAAAAACATGTTGATATTTATCAAAATGGATGAGTAAAGCAGTTTTACTCATAATGCCAAAACTTGGAAGCAGCCAGGATACCCTTCAGTAGATGAAATAGATGAACTGTGGTACCAAGCAGACAATAAAATATTATTCAGTGATAAAAAAAAAATCAGTTATCAAGCCATGAAAAGACACAGAGTAATCTTAAATGCATATTAGTAAGTGAAAGAAGGAAATCTGAGAAAGCTACATACATTATGATTCTGACTATATGACATTCTGGAAAAGACAAAAACTATGGAGGCAATAAAAAGATCAGCAGTAGGGACGCCTGGGTGGCTCAGTCGGTTAAGCATCTGACTTCTGGCTCACATCATGATCTCACAGCCCCAGGGTTCAAATCCCACATCAGGTTCTGTGCTAACAGCTCAGAGCCTGGAGGCTGCTTCAGATTTTGTGTCTCCATCTCTCTTCTGCCTCTCCCCCACTTGTTCTCTCTCTCTTTCTCTCAAAAATAAACATTAAAAAATTGGGGGACACCTGGGTGACTCAGTTGGTTAAGCATCCAACTTCAGCTCAGGGCATGATCTCCCTGTGGTCTGTGAGTTCAACCCCCATGTTGGGCTCTGTGCTGACAGCTCAGATCCAGGATTCTGCTTCAAGTTCTGTGTCTCCCTCTCTCTCTGCCCCTTCCCCTCTCATGTTTTGTTTTTCTCTGTCTCTCAAAAATAAATACATGTTAAAAAAAAATTTTTTTAAAAGATCAGTGGTTGGCCATCAGAAGTGGTGGGGGGAGAAATAAATAGGCAGAGCATAAGGGATTCTCAGAACATTGAAAATATTATATATGATAAGATAATGGTTAATATATGTCTTATATATTTATCCAAACTCATAGAATGAGTGAACCCTTAGGTAAACTTTGGATTATGGGTGATAATGATGTATCAGTGTAGGTTCATTAATTGTAATAAACGTACCATATTAGTAAGTGATATTGATAATGGGAGATGCTATGCCATGTGGGGGGCAGAGAGTATATACAAAATCTCTGTTCCCCTCCTCTTGATTTTATTGTAAACCTAAAACTCTTATTAAAAAACTAAAACATTTAAAAATTTTTATAAAGGGATGTTTTTAGATGATTCTATCAAACTGAATACAAAACAGTACTGGTAAACATACCAAGTAACTCTCTGAAAAATGAACAAAGAAAACATGTTTTTTTGAAAGCATAGACAGGACAATTCTAAAATATCAGAGAAATCCTTACTATCATGTATATCATGCATATTATGTTATACCATATACATCATATCATATGTTTGTTTAATTAAATAAAAATAGATGTAGTATTAGTATATGGTAGTTTTTTTCTAGATTTAAGTAGGCACTTCTTCTACGGGGCTAAAATAAGAAAACTTTCCTGTGGAGTTTCTTATACATGCTATTTCCAAGTGTTCATCGGCCAACTATTCCTAATCTCATTCTAAGAGAGGTTACATGGAAAACTGTTCCACAATTTACCTCAAACACTGTTAACAACTCTGTATCAGTAAGGCAATGGATATACCTTAATTGTAACCTGTTTTGCCCTCACACTAGCACCCTATAGGACTGGTACTGCTTCTCTCTAGAAATATTCTTTCTCTTGGATTTTATAATACCATAAAATTCCATTTTGATGCTTCCTGTTTTTTTTCTTTAGACATTCCTTCTTAGTATTTGCAGCTCCTCCTTCTTCTCAGCTCCTCTTTATCTATATATTAATTAATTATTAGGGGTTTTCTGGGATTTATACTTGTTCTTTTATTTTTTCTTTCCAATCTGCATCTCATTGACTCTCATTGACTCAATTATAATCTATAAGATAAAGCCCTCATATTTCGTATCTCCAGCTAATATTGATCCAAGGCCTGGATATACAATTATCATTAACATCCACCTTTACACCTCTCACAGGCATTTCCTATTTAACATCATCCCCTAACCCCTTCCCCTCCCCCAAGCATAATACTCTTTCCATGATGCCTAAATCAGGAAATTACACCACGGTTACCCAATTCCCTTAATTCAAAACCTGGAATTATTTCTGATTCTTTCTCTCTTTCCTATCAATTTCACAAATCTAGTGTATTCTATTCCATAACTCTCTGAAACCCATCCACTATATTGTTCCTCACTGTGAAGTGACCACGATTTTTCCTGTGAGTTACTTTAATAGTCTTTTAATTGATCTTTCACATCAACCTTGCTCTTTATGATTTTATCCTCTATCCTTCAGCTATGATCACCTTTATTAAATGTAAATCTGTGTTCTGATGTATAAAACAATTCAGTGACTTCTTGTTGATATTTGAACAGATCCAAAATTCAATAATGCTTTGTGTGGTTTATTTTCTGCCTGCCTCCTTGATTCCTTTCACAGTTCTATTTCCTTGGTGCTCCACACTGTGATGATAACTTTTATGTGTCAGTGTGGTGACTTGCCAAAGTAAGAGAGACCCAGATATCTGGTAAACAGTATTAATGGAAGTATCTGTGAGGGTGTTTCTGAAAGAGATCAGCATTTGATTCCATAGACTGAGTGAAGACTCCCACCTTCATCCAATCCATTAGGGGCCCAGCAGGGAACAAAAAGACTTTTTCTTTTTGAGCTGGGATGTCCACCTTCTCCTGCCCTTGGATATCAGAGTTCCTGGTTCTTGGGCCTTCACACTCTGGGATGTATACCATGGGCTCTCAGACCTTCAGATTCAGATTAAATTACACTACTGGTTTTCTCTAGCATGTAGATGACAGACTGCGGAAATTCACTGCCTCCAGAACAGTAAGCCAATTCCTATAACAAATATCTTCATATATTTCTCTATGTATTCTACTGGTACTATTCTTCTGAAGAACACTGACTAATACAATATATTAGCTATACTGACCTACCTTCATTAAGCTCCTTTAATTGCCATGATTACTTCAAGCTCTGGACCATTTTTCCTGTGCCTGAAAAGATATTACTTTTTTTTTTTATTTTTTTTTCAACGTTTTTTATTTATTCTTGGGACAGAGAGAGACAGAGCATGAACGGGGGAGGGGCAGAGAGAGAGGGAGACGCAGAATCGGAAACAGGCTCCAGGCTCCGAGCCATCAGCCCAGAGCCTGACGCGGGGCTCGAACTCACGGACCACGAGATCGTGACCTGGCTGAAGTCGGACGCTTAACCGACTGTGCCACCCAGGCGCCCCTGAAAAGATATTACTTACTCCTATTGTTCTTTTATATGTGTACTTGCCTAAAGGCAAAGACTAATTTTGTTTCTTTTATCAAACACTCCCATAGTATACTAAAAGGCATTCTTTACAATATTTATATTTTTATAATATATAACATATAACAAAAAAATTTACAGAGAGAAAAATCAAAAGTATTTCACTGAAGTAAACATAGGTGTAAATTTGATTTTAAAATTCACCAAAACTTAGAAATAAAAAGCATCATATTTTGTTTATTATGATATTAATTCTAGTGTGGATAGGATGGGACTCATAACTGTCAAGGTAAGAAAGAATTTACAAAATCTAGAAGAAATTAAAAAGAAATGAATTTATATATTTTTAGTTCCAGCATATAAGTAAACATCTCTAAAATTTGTCTTTAAAAAGTTTTTTTCTAATGTTTATCTTTGAGAGAGAAAGAGACAGAGCACCAGTGGGGGAGGTGGAGAGACAGAGGGAGACACAGAATCCAAAGCAGGCTCCAAGTTCTGAGGGGTCAACACAGAGCGCAACGTTGGGCTTGAACTCATGAACCTTGAGATAATGACTTGAGCTGAAGTTGGACGTTTAACCAACTGAGCCACCTAGGCGCCCCTCTAAAATTTCTCTTTTAATAAAAATGTTAAATAGCCATATGCAGGTATATTTTATCTTTATCTAATGAATCCCTTAATTCTATGTTTAATTTTAACAATTATCAGTTATCCTTTGCATGTCATCTCAGGCTTCATGGGCAGTGAGTTCAAGAAATTGGAATCCTATAATGAAAACTTGTGCACACTGCATTACAATGAATTTGATTCAATGACTGTTCCTATAAATTTCCAATCCTCTAGTAAATTGCTATTTTCAAGATATATCATAAATCTACATTTTCTAGTCTTTTATCCTTTAAAATATCTAAGCCAATAACTTCTACCCTCCATTGTCATTTGTCTAATATATTCAGAGATGGTGTGAGGAAACAGAAAAAGAGAGGCAAATAGAAACATCACATACTCATATGAAACTAAAATTATTAAATATTTCTTTAATGCTGAGTTAGATGTATAAAGTAATAAGGGCTTATGGATAAACATTTTGATTGTTTTCAATCTTTTCTGTCTTATGAAAGCAGTGCTTCTCATACTGCTTAATATCATATTCTATTAATTGGATGTGTACATCTTACTGCTTTAAATGAATTTTGATCTCCAAGCTTCTTATATGGTTTAAAAATATTTTTATTACATTAGTGTGCGTCATTTACTATTTAAATGTCTTTCTGTTTGCTCATCTGATTGGTACTAAATAGGCTTTAAAAGACATTGTATTTTAGGGGCACCTGGGTGGCTCAGTTAGTTAAGCATCTGACTTCAGCTCAGGTCACGATCTCATAATTTGTGAGTTCGAGCTCCATGTCGGGCTCTGTGCTAACAGCTCAGAGCCTGGAGCCTGCTTTGGATTCTGTGTCTCCCTCTCTCTCTACCCTTCCTCCACTCAAACTCTGTCTCTCTCAAAAAATAAACAAACATTAAAAAAGACACTGTATTTTATACTAATATGTTACATAAGGGATATAAATTTCTATAATTCTTTAGAATAAGTTACAGAAATATCTAGCAGTCTATGTTTAAGAGAAAAGAAAGCAGTATTTGTGTGAAAACTAGTTGATTTCAGATATATTCAGTGTTTCACATAATAAAGATGTCATTTATATACTCATAAAAGATAGATATGAAGACTGGAAATCAGATAGGTAACACTGTCCATTCGTCTCTGTAACTCCTCTGAGAATCATGAATGAGTCCCATGTCACTAGCTCTAGAAGCCTGCAAGCCTGCCTCTTTTTATTGGAGATATCTGTCATTGATGACAAATTATTATTTCAATAGCCTGAATAAAATATCTCCTCATTGACCAGTAAATCGTATTTTTGCAAATACTTTTACTTTCAACATTTTTATGATTTATTTATTTCCAAATATATAGTAAAACGTGAATTTACAAAAATATGTGTGTACACATGCATATACACATATTATTTACTTAAGGTAAATAAAAGTTACAAAAACAAGAGAAATATTAACTCATTTAGGTAATAATTTTCATAAACTTATATGGCTATATACATGTGACAAACATAGATACAGTGGCTAAATATAAAAGGAAATTAAGTAGAAATAGGCAATTTCTATTACTTTGACTAATTACAAGTTTTTTAAAAGTCCAAACAAAAAGGCCTTTGAAATCTTTACATTTTTTTTCTTTTGGATTCACAAAAATCTTTTGACTGTAAAATGTTAGCACCACCAGACCACCTGGGTGGCTCAGTCAGTTAAGTCCCTGACTCTTGATTTTGGTTCAAGTCATGATCTCACAGTTCAGGGGTTCAAGCCCTGCATCAGGCTCTGCTTGGGAAGCAAGTAGCCTACTTGGGATTCTCTTTCTCCCCCTTTTGCTGCCTGCCCCTCAAATAAATAAACTTAAAAAAATAAACAAAACAAAATAAAATAAAATAAAATAAAATAAAATAAAATAAAATAAAATAAAATAAAACAAAATAAAATAAAATAGCGTCACAAGGCAAATCAGTGAGATCCTAATGAATAACTTAAAAGAGTAACTAACTCTCCTCCTCTTATAAAAGGTTTTGTTGTTTTTATTTGGGGGGAGGGTTGTTTTTGTTTTTTCCTGAGTAATATAGAAATAAGGCTCAGGGTGTGCTCACTGACATACTGAAGTCATTTTGAGGATATAAATTTCATCCTACCAAGAAGGTAATAGTGAAGACATGTGTATTTCATATTCAGCTTTTGTACTCAAACTAAATTCCAGAAAAGAGAAATGTTGTGTCTCAGTATGCCTTCTTGTCTCCTAGTAACCACAGTAGTGGAATTTAAACTAAGTCTAAATGTTTTTTTCTTTTTAAACAGGAAGAGAACAATATGAAGAGAAGTGTTACAATGAAAATACATATGGCAACAAAATGCTTATATGTGATGAGTACTGGAAGTTATTTGTAAGTGATAAATCACTGAATTCCACTCCTGTAATGCAGAAGTCTATATAACTACAACCATCTAGAGAAGAGGTGTGAAAAAGTCTCAAAGATATGATAGACTTAAAAATCAATTTCTACAATATGTTTTCAATCAAGTTCAGTTTGCTCTTCCCTTAATCATATATCAAAATGATCTAAGTAAATATTTCTTACACTTGGCAAAACAAACTATATGCATAAAGAGCACCATAATGATAAGCAGTCCATGGAAATCACTGTTACAGACAAATTTCTGGAAAATATCACCAACTGATTAGAGTATAAAAAAATTCCTAATAATTATTGTTTGAAACTAAACTAAAGGAAAAAAAAACATTAGAGAAGAAGTACCAAATAACACACTTAAATGCACATATGAAAGTCATTTCTTTTCTTTCTATCAAAAAACCTATGTTTACATTATTCATTGCGAAGCATCACAATTATACTGAATCTGACTGAAATAATAGCCACAAAGTTATAGTCCTTGTAATTTTTTTGAAGTCAAAGTGGAAACACAGTATTAAAAAAATACGTTTTTTAAAAAATATGTTAGAAGGGCAGCTGGGTGGCTCAGTCAATTAACCATCAGACTTTTTGATTTGGGCTCAGGTCATGATCTCGGGCTTGGTGTTAGAGTCTCAGGTTGGACTGTGCACTGGCAGAGCCTGCTTGGGATCCTCCTTCTCCCTCTCTGCCCTTTCCCGCTTGTATGCACGTACCCAAACACATGTTCTCTCTCTTTCTCTCTCAAAATAAATAAATAAACTTTTAAAAAAGTTATTAGAAATCTATCAAATACAATCCACTACAGCAAGGTAGGGCAACATGAAAGCCTTAAGTTTGATTTGTAAGTGCACCAATTAGTTTTAGTTTGACTCAAAGCTTTGAAAGCACCTAAAAATCCATACCGGACCCATTACCTTTCATCATATGCTGAAACAGCTTGCACATATATATAATTCTATTAAAATAATGCATACAGCTAGAGAAAAAATTAAAGGCTTACATTCTAAAACTCTAATATTCTCCTACAGCTGGTGAATTTCTCTTTAGTGTGAAGAACAATAGAAAGTGCACTGTGACACGGTTCTATGATATTCATAGAAGTTATATTAAGTATAAATTTCCTACTAGATAAAATTATCAAATTTCTACAAATAAGACTAATGTTTAAAAATGTTAGGAAACAGTGCAGAGTTTAACAGAAATACAAATGAGGAAAAATCAGGGAAAGTATGCAGCTAATGGAAAGCACAAGTCAGTGGCTAGCAATTAGAGAACTGGGGTATGTAAATACAGCTAAATTGTTTGATCTTTTTAGGTAAGTATTTGCTTTAGTGGGATGAAAACATTTTAAAAGTCAAGGATGGTACATGCATTTACATTTTTAATTCAATTATCTCATCTCATATTTCAGTCTAAACTCCTCATTTATTTCAAAGAAATTATGTCCAATGGATTATTTTTATTTTGTTTTTAAGTTTGTGTTCTGGTGCTTATTAAATAAAATATGCAAGTCACACACTTGTCTTTCAGTAACCCATTAAGAGAAAAATTTTCCAAAGGGAATTTTATGAAGGCAAAATGGACAATACAAATAATCAATTAGAATTTTATGATTTTTGTTAAATACATGCAGTTTTTGCTTTGTATGCCAGTACAGTGTCATAAAAATGTCTATGAACACTGAAACTATGTAAGATAATCTTAATATTCAATTGGAAAAATTATGATTCTTCCACGACCTTTAACAAATTTTTGTTAAACATTAAAAATTCTCATACTCTTGATTATAGATGTATGAGGAAATAAACACAATTTAGTAAAACTAATATTTATTTAGCACACTGTAATTTGAACTACTGAAAGGATAGAGGATTAAAATGTTTTCTTTGTAAAACAATCATCAAGAACAGTTCAAAGAGGGATTGCCTTCTTCTTGCTGTATAAATTATAATACTAAGCAAGCATATTTTCAATGCCTTAGTGAATTGTCATCCTCCTTTCTAAGTTAGGATCTTAGACATTTTGTCCTTTGCACTGTTAAAAAAATTTTTTTTTGAGACAAAACTGACCTGTAACATTGTGTAAGTATAAGGTGTACAAAGAGCTGATTTGATACAGCTCTATGTTGCCATGTAATTTCCAGTGTAGTGTTAGCTACACTATCTATCACTATCAGGTCATATAATTATCCTTTGCACTTTAAATGTCATGAAATATCCAAGAGTTTTTTTAGTATGAAATTTGTTGTCATTTTCACATTCTCTGGGTCATCTTCACCCTTTTACCATGACCAGTTTTCTCATTTATGTTGATAAGTTCACCTTCACTAAGTTCCCCGGGCAGTGTATTTATAGTCTCTTGGATGGTGGCACTATCAACATTCCCAGGGTTAGCTATTTCAGCTATAATATCTACCTATATTATATACATATGTATAATGTCTTTAAAGTACTTTAAATAATATATAGACTATTATGTACACCATCCAAAAATGTGCACAACATGCATATGTTTCATATATGTATTTCCATTTTTGCCTTGTGTACTAGGTTTATCACTGGAAGACAAGGAGGTAACACAACTATACACTTTGCCATCTGTGTATAAACTGAGTCAAAGAAATCATGACAGACATCTGTTGTTTACATACATAGTTGCAGACTGAGAACTAGCAGCAAAATTGTACTTTATGTAATTACAGTTACTACTTTGTGGTATTAAAACATGTTGTTGGGGGGATGGGGGTTATTTTATCTAAACCATGGCAACTTAAATGCGTGCATATCAGAACCATGCAAAGTGAGGTTATCTTACTTAAAACCCATAGCTTCTATTTAACTTACTCCCCATTGTGCAATAAAGGGTTAACTCAGCGACCGTAGGTCCTTTGACCTCTGCACATTCACAAAAATGAACTAGTTAAAACAGCTCATGGAAGGTGAGCTCTGAGCCTTTGGAATATTTTACCTTGTAAGTGTGTGTTTCTACGCCTAAGGACTTAGGCCATAAGGGACCAGTTCAATCAGGCAGTTTATGCTAGCAATATGATTCATAGTATGTTATGCTCATTTTTGCTTGGAGGGACTGGAATCTGAGTAGCTGAGTAGCTGTGTCATGCAGGTGCTACATTACATAACATGCCTATATGACTGACCTCCAATACAAACATGGAAAACAAAGCATGAGTGAACTTCTGACTGACAACACTGTGCATGTAACACATGCACAGTGTTGTCACACACTGTCACCAGGAGAATTACACATACCCTTGCAACTCCACTAGAAGACACCTGGAAGCTTGTGCCTAGTTTCTCCTAGATGTTGCCTATGTGCCTTTTTCTGTTGCTAATTTTAACCTGTAATCTTCTACTGAAAAACAAAACACCATTTCTAAGTCATTCTAGTGAGACATGAAGCCTGACGATGGTCTGAGGGATCCCTGACATACCTGTTTATCTTAAACTTCATGGCATGCAAGCCTCCTTTTAAACATCCTTTTACTTATATACAGATCAAATATATTTTAACAAATGAATAAAACAGTCATGATCCTTGCCTACATGAAGCTTGATTAGAGAAGAGAAAATAGATAACAATCAAGTGAACACAAAAATAATATTAATTTGGGTTGTATTTATTGCTACAAAACCAGCAACAGATGATGCATTTGATAGGGAGGTAACATTTAAGAAAGTAACATGTGAACAGAAACTAGGATGAGTCATGGTGACAATAAACTGCGGGAACAGTAACTGAAGCAATTTTGAGATGAGGATATTAAGGTCAGGGTAGTTTAAGCAGATGAAGTGAAAATAAGATTGGGAGGAAATAGTTTTGGAAAGGCAGATATAGGCCAATCCAAAGAGGACCTGGAAGGGTATGAAAAAGTGTTTGTTTCATATATATGATAAAAGTAACCTAACTTACCTTTTAAATATATTTTTGTGACTGCTTTGTATAGAAGAGACTAAAAAGAGAGAATAGGGCAGAAATACAGAGGTCAAAACAGCAAAGTTAAGTCAAGATACCAAGCAACTGTTATACATGAGTCGGTAGTCTGGACCATAGTTTATATGACCAATAGAGATGTATATGTGGGAGCATTTACCATATAAATTATAATAAAATGCATAGGATTAGTTGAACTGCAGAGTAACTGCAGAAGACTTTGAGTTTGAAGAATGGAGTTCTCCAACATTTAAAAAGCAGGGAGAAGAAAGAATTTAAAGGAGTATTCCAAGTGGAAGGAGGAGAACCACGAATTCATGGAGAAATATTTCCAAGAAAAGAGGCAGGACCCACTGTACCAAATGTGAGATACAAAATATGCTAAGGGTTGATAAGTGGTCATTAACATTTGCCTTATGTGCAAGTTGTTGGAGGCTTGAAAAGAGAGGTTTCAAACAAGTAAATGGTTGAGACTTGGGTTGAGAACTGAATGATGGGGGGGGGTGGTGTGGGAGTGGAGATAGAAAAGATAAATATTTTTTAGAATTTTGCTACAATGTAGCAAAAAGGGGTAGTCACTGGAGAAAATATGTGACCAAAGGAGGCTATTCTTTACTGGAGCAGAGACACTGCAATATGTTTATACATTAACAATAAAACAATAATGAAGAAAAAACTGATATTGCAGAAGAAAAAGAAATGCCAGCATGTCCCACCCTATCCTTTAATCTCAACAGATAATGTCCCCTCTCAACTTCACATTCATGCATTCATGTATTGATTTCATCAACAATTACTTCTAGAGCACCTACTCAGTGCTGGACTCTGTTCTAGGCAGTTGAAACCAGTGAATAAAACGGACAAGCTTTCTGGCACTTTGAAGCTTACATTCTGGTTGGGGAAGACATGCAGTAAGAGTAAACCTAACAAATGAATGAAAATATCTTGTTCAAAGGGAACAACCATAGGAATAAAAAAAGAAAAAAAAAAGAAGGAAAAAAAGGTAAGTGAAATCAGGAGGTATTAAATAGTGCAGGGAGGGGTGCTTGGGTGGCTCAGTCCATTAAGCTTCTGACTTCGGCTCAGGTCACAATCTCATGGTTTGTGAGTTGCAGCCCTGAGTCTGGCTCTGTGCTGAAGGCTCAGAGCCTGGAGCCTGCTTCAGATTCTGTGTCTCCCTCTCTCTGCTGCTCCCCCCGCTGCGCACGCTCTTCCTCCTCCCCCCACTCTCTCTCAGAAATGAATAAACATTGAAATAATTTAAATAGTGTGGTTAATTATAGACCGAATAAGAGTGGGCATTTGAGCAGAGACCAGAAAGAGATGAACAAGTTAGTTGTGAACATAAAGGATATGGATATTCCTGGCAGATTTCCAGTACATAGACCATACGGTCAAAGCATGGACTAACTATGAAGATAGTGAGCCTGGAGAGACTAAAGGGAGAGAATAATAAGACAGCTCACAGAGTAAGATCATGAAGAAGACTGTGATACTGTGTTTTCTCTGCCTGATATGCAGAATCACTGCAGGGTTTGAGCAGAAGAATTACAAGATCAAGGTTAGGTATTTTAAAGAACACTCTGTATGCTGGAATAGAAACTGGCTCTCCGAAATAAGAATAAAAGCAGAAAGACCAATTAGATTCTATTACAGAAATCCAAGTAACAGATGGTAGTGGCTTGTTCCAGGGTTAGAACAGTGGAAGAGGTAAGAAATGGTCATATTTTATGTTCTTAAGGTACATTCAATACCATTTTATGATGTATTGAACTTGGATTGCAAAAGAAGTGAGGAGTCAATGATGACTCCAATGTCCTTAATCTGTCCAAATGCAAAGACAAGTTTTGGTAAAATGGGATGAGAAAGGCTATCAATAAAGCAGCTTTTCAGGAAGATGGTCACAAATTCAGTTCTGTTTTATTTTGTTTTTAAGGTTGAGGTAATAGAATAGCCAGTTAGGTAGCAAAGTTGAACAAGTAGTTCAATAGAAGGGTCTACAATTTAGGAGAGAGATTTAGACTGAAGAAAATATCATTAATAAGCAAAAGAATCCTAATTTCCTTATTCCTTATTGGCAATAACATCCACCCTTTCTATTCTCCTTTTCTGCAGTGAATGACATAGCCCCTCCCTATAGAAAATCTTTTCTTTCAAATATATCAGACATCTTAGTCCCACTCTTCTTTTTAGAACCATTACTGTGCCACTTGTTTCACGTCTTCCTTTTTCACATCATTTAAACATCCTCAGGTAGAGGTTAAGGTTGGTAAAACACATCTATTATTATATTCCCATTCTTTGCACCCACAAACAACAACAAAACAAGTAAATAAAGGAGATATGTGCCATCTACAACGTGGTTAGGAAAGATGTCACAACCCCTCCAATCATGGAAGGTGAAGTTTACTGAGAAAAATAATTTGTAACAGTACTCAGAAGAGGAAAGATGCTCAGAACCAACACATATACTCTCATATCCTAAGCATACATTTTTAATATTGTAAAAATCTTAAAGATTTTTTTCTAAAAGTACAAACACTCTTCTTAAAGGCTTTCTGTCTCACAATGGGTAAGGGTTTGTCTTTTGGACTGGAAATGTCCTGTTCATCACAAGATGTTTAGCTTCCCTGGATCCACACACTAAATGACAATAGCATTACTCCTGTGTTGTCACCACCAAGAATGTCTCCAAGTAATCCAAAATTCATTTGGAAAGCTGTAATCTGTCCTGTCCTCGATATGCGATAATCGTATTGAGGGTATTTCGACTCAGGTTCTTAAGTGAGCAAGACAAGGTAGGAAATGACATTAGGTTCAAGTTTAGTAAGTGGCAGGCTCAATGGAACCAAAGAAATACTGTGCAGACACACCACTTTTACTGTCAGTAACATTAACTCCTAAGTGAGATTTAGAGGGATTGAAGACTGAAGGAAGATGTTCTCACAGAAGACTCTTTAAGTCTGCATATAAAACCTGGCATCAGCAAATGGAAAAAAATGCCATGAAATAGAAAAATATTAATAGTAGGGGTGCCTAAAGGTGCCTGCGGGGCTCAGTTGGTTGAGCATCCAATTTTGGCTCAGGTCATGATCTCACAGTAGGTGGGTTCGAGCCCCATGTTGGGCTCTGTGCTAACAGCTCAGAGCCTGGAGCCTGCTTCAGATTCTGGGTCTCCCTCTGTCTCTGCCCCTCCCCCACTCACACAGTGTCTCCCTCTGTCTCTCAAAAAGAAGTATAAATGTTTAAAAACATTAAAAAAAATAGTAGGGGTGCCTGGGTAACTCGGTGGGTTAAGCATCCAACTCTTGACCTCAGCTCAGGTCTTGATCTCAGGGTTGCAAGTTCAAGCCCCATGTTGGACTCCAGGCTGGGAGTGAAGCTTATTAAAAAAAAAAAATTGGGGCGCCTGGGTGGCTTGGTCAGTTAAGCGTCCAACTTCGGCTCAGGTCATGATCTCATGGTTCATGAGTTTGAGCCCCTCATCAGGCTCTGTGCTGACAGCTCAGAGCCTGGAGCCTGTTTCAGATTCTGTGTCTCTCTCTCTCTCTGCCCCTCCCCTGTTCATGCTCTGTCTCTCTCTGTCTCAAAAATAAATAAACATTAAAAAAAATTAAAAAAATTAATAGTAGTTGTTTATGAATGGTGGCATTGTAGAGCATTTTTATAATTTCATGTTTCTAGAGTCTCACAGTGTGTATACATCATTTTATAAAAGGAAACCAAATCTGGCATTAAAAATACAAATAATTCTTTTAAAAATTCAGAAAATTAACTTGTAAATACAATGGAAAGAATATTTAACTTGAGCCTTTCAAAAGCAATTAATTTTAATATAATTTTCATTCTTTGAAATATACTGGTAGTTTAAATTTCTTCATATTTTTATTTATTTTTTTTTAATTTTTTTCAATGTTTTTTTTTTTTATTTATTTTTGGGACAGAGAGAGGCAGAGCATGAACGGGGGAGGGGCAGAGAGAGAGGGAGACACAGAATCGGAAACAGGCTCCAGGCTCTGAGCCATCAGCCCAGAGCCTGACGCGGGGCTCGAACTCCCGGACCGCGAGATCGTGACCTGGCTGAAGTCGGATGCTTAACCGACTGCGCCACCCAGGCGCCCCAATTTCTTCATATTTTTAAAAGAAAAATTAAAGCAAACTAACTTTAATAACTGAAATGATTTCATATAAAGGACTGAATAAATGTGTTACTAAAACACTATAGATTATTTGATAATGATGAATAAAATGACTAAATTTGTACTTTTACTAGAACTTAAAATAGTTTTAATTAACTTAAATTTAATAGTTTTAATTTGTAGTTTTACTAGAACTTAAAATAGTCTAGCTTTGATACATGAGTACTTTGAAAATAAGTCAAGTGATATTGTAACAAAGTGAAAGATATTTTAAAAATAATTTTATTAATCACAATATTGCTAGTATAAGTATGGCATTTTAAAATTTTTCTATGTTGGCAACACCAGAAATTATGTTTAATAATGATGATAAACAATGAGAAAATAGCTGATGGATTTAACCAGTATAATTTACCATCTCAACCAATAAATATGTTGTATTAATCACCTAATCCTATAAGAGTTAATACTAAATAATATTTCAGAAAAAGTGTTGTGTAATACTAATATTTTATATGTCAATTTTTAACAAAATAAGTCCCTAAACTTTTTTAGGGGGATAAAGAGACTGTCAGAATGAATGAATATATCGTTCCAATCTACTTTAAATTCAATTAACCCTTTTTTTAGAAGAATCAGTGAGACCATATTTATAACTTTAGCCTACAACTTTAGCAAAATCTGAGAAGTGAATTTGATTTTTCTTGTTGTGAATATAGATATGACATGATTGGCAGTGTATTAAATTTTCATTTATATCACAGTTTGAAAGCCATTGTCTCTGGGATAATAGGGTTAAAAATCTACAGTACAGTGAAAAAGGCAATACTTTTTATAGCAATCAGAGAAGTAACATTGATTTTAATCTTAGCATTGTGAAATGAGTTGAGAGTTCATTTATCTGTCACCATTCACAATTTGTGAAGCAATTTGTAAACGATAACACCTACCTATAGAGTTTATCTGTTCTGTGAAATTTTACTTCAGTAATATTTTATGGAGTATTTTAGAGATTACATGTCCCTTTACTTGTGTTACCATTTTCATACTTCTATTTTTACTTTGCCATTTTAATGCAGATTTTCATTTCAGGATACCTGCTACAGCTAAAGAAACATGCACTGGCCTCCCAGTATTTTTCTCCTCTAGATAAAGGTCAGTGGGATAACAACTACACTATCAGAAGTAGGTTTATAGGGAACATAACCACCTAGTTTATCATCCAAACCAGGACACTTATGGGACCTCAGTACAGCAGACATAAATTGAGACTTTTCTCAATTTATGAGAAAACTAGGATGTTTCTTCACTGTATTTATGGGGTATTTAAAGACACTACAAAACAATTACCTAGCTTCTTGCCTCCATATGTCATAAGAGCCTCCTCTAACTGGCATGAATCCAAGAGTTGAGAAACCTATGACTTTGCTTTGTATTCAGTTATAAATATAAAACCTATAAGATAGGCCACTGGATATTTAAATTTATACCCTAGAATAGGAAAGAGACTTCTGTCCCTGCAGGTGATACTGAAAGCAGATTACTAATTGTGTTATCTGTAGAATAAATAGAAAAATGGAAGTATAAATTACTCCTCATGGAACGCACAGGGAACATATTACATGAAGATTTTCTGCAAACAAATGCGAGTATTCAATAATTATATAATGAACAGTATTTTCCCTTCTGTATTGTAAACACATGGAAGTGGAGGAACCCACTTGGAATCCCAGAGTTTGCACAAAGGTTATTTTAAGCTGTAAACATTTGAGATTCAACAGATAGAGAAAAAAGTCTTTTCAGAATTTTCCTTATAACAGTAGCAAGTTCAGTGAAATGGGAGCACATAAATCCTCTCTCTAGGGGAATTTGATGGTCCTGAAGGAGAAAGAAGACTATTCATACCTGTATCGAAGAATACTATCATACACTTTCTTATCTCCCATCTGTTCTCCTAAAAACCCATTCCCCTCTTGTAAGGAAACATATTTGTTCTTCCTTTTATACTCTTTTCTCCCCATTCCTTTCCTCTACCAAATGAGGTATATAAACTTTCAACCTTAAATATTTAACCAACCAGCCACTTCTTTTGTTGGTTCCATATGCATACAAAATAAACCTTTTTTTCTCCTATTAATCTGTCTTTTGTCAGTTTAATTTGCTGGGCCCAGAACTGAATCTAAGAGACTAGAAGAAAAGCTTTTCCTACCCTACAGAGGATACCTCAAACTCACATTCAAGTTATCATAGGTGTGGAGTTACTGTGGACTCCAGAGATTTCTGATATGAAAAGTAGCGATTAATAATGCAAATGGTATACTATCATTGTGAATGAATATTAAATAAATTTAAAGCACTCAAAATGGTGACTGACAAGTAGCAATACTTGCATCATGACATCCATATTTTTTTAAACGTTTATTTATTTATTTTGAGAGAGAGAAAGAGAGAGAGAGAGAGAGGGAGGGAGGAGGGGCAGAGAGAGGGAGAGAGAGAATACCAAATAGGCACCACACTGTCAGCCAGAGCCCAATGAGGGGCTCCATCCCCCAGGGCTTGATCTCACAAACTGGCGATCAGGACCTGAGCCAAAATCAAGAGTCGGACGCTTAATCAACTGAGCCACCCAAGTGCCCCATGACATCCCAAATTTTAAAGTCCCTATGTTAAAGAATTATATACACCATTTATTATTTTTTTTAATCAAATGACAGAAGTTGACATGATTTGAGAACTATTACTCTGAAAACAACAGTCGTTTTTCTGTTTTTTGTTTTGTTTTGTTTTGTTTTTGTTTTTTCTCTAGTGACTGTTTATAGCATGAAGGACATTACGCATATCAGATATGAATGGAGAAAAGTTTCCTAAGTTGGGATTATTCATCCCAGACAGAGTTACCAAGTTTGTTTTAAGATTAGTCTTCAGACAGGGTGCCTGGGTGGATCAGCAGCTAAGCATCTGACTTTGGCTCCGGTCACAATCTCACAGTTCCTGGGTTCAAGCCCCAGGTAGGGCTCTCTGCTGTCAGCACAGAGCCTGCTTCAGATCCTATGTCTCCCTCTCTCTCTGCCCCTCTCCTGCTCTCTCTCTCTCTCTCTCTCTCTCTCTCTCTCTCTCTCTCTCAAAAGTAAATAAACATTAAAAAAAAAAGATTAGTCTCCAGAGATAATTAAAAATAGGAAGATATACAAATAATTTAAGCATTTAAGCTATAAATGGAAAATAAATTTAATTAACATTTTAGGTTCTTTCCAAATCTATAGTTCTACAATTAAGAAACATTTCAATGCACTAGCCTTCTAAGTATCTTTCTAATATACTTTTAAATGCATATCCAAAAAACAACAGCATATAGACCTTTTCATGTTTAATATATTTAATCTTTGAAAATATTATAACATAGGAGAAAAAATCTACTTTCATATATAATTAACATTAGAGATTTATGATAATTTTCAAAAGATATTTATGACTCCTTTTCTTGTGCTTAATTGTAGATGTAGATTGTAAAAATGATTTAAAATAATCATAAACAATTTTTTTAAAAGTCAGGTTTTCCAAAAGCACTTCATCAATGTGGGGAATGATGCCTGAAGTTAACTAGTACAATGGGAATAAATTTTAGTGATCCCATAATTCCTTTCCTTGATTTGCCTTTTTTGACTTGGACACAGAAATGCTTCTATTTTGAATATTTATCTTTAATTTTCAGGTCTAAGCCAAAGGGTGTTTCATTTGTCCAATCTTGTAACAAATACATTTAAGCGCCCCAAATGGGCTATGGTCTGTACTAAGCATATTGAGGACTTTGGAGATAATTAAGACCTAAGAACTGCCATAAAAGAATGAGGAAGCTACTAGGCAGTAAGATAAGGCACATTGTAAAGCTTGTCTGCTTTTAACTTGGGATACAGTGGCTAGACAGCCATTATTACAAAAATTACCTTTTTCCCCCCAAATAAAGACATCACCTATCTAGAGAGTATATGCTGCCATTTGCTTTTGTCATTTAAAAAGTGTTCAGCAGAGAGAGAATTTAATATAAAACTTTTATTAAAAGGCAACTATGATTTAATATCAAAGGCAATACAGAGACTTCATTGAGAGGAGAAGAATCTTAACCCTCCTTAGGGGCAGGCCAGATATATTATACTCTCTTACAGTTCATTCTTTCTTTTCCATGCCTCTTTTCATTTACACCCTTTCCCTACTAGTAGGGAAAAGGATGGTACCTTACTTTTTTTTTTTCTATCCACAGTCAAATAATATTGCTGCTGCTACATTAACTTGTCTTTATCTTGCCAAACATTAGTGCCATTTTTTTCAATTCTCTCAAAGATAATGTAATTTTTCACAACCCTCCCAAAGATTTTATAGTATTTAGAAACACATTCATGATTTATTTATTGATTGACTTATGTATTTACGTAATTTATTTACGTATTTATTGATTGACTTATGTACATACGTATGTATGTATTTATTTATTGCCATTCTGTTTTTTAAATTATACAGTCACCTCAGTAACTACCTTATAAAATTTGATACAAAAAATACATGGTTAAAAATATAGAATTAGCTTCTCAATAATTATTAAAGACTGCAGTTAACTCTAAACTTTATATATGTAAAATAAGCCCATCAAATAAATAGCCATATCATGTTCTTTTAGGCTTCCTTTTTCAATTCAACCTTCAGCCAATGAATAGAATAACAAAGGACATTATTTCATACTGCTTTAGAAATTCATGTTATGAAAATTTCCTGCTATGATACATCTAAAAATATTGGATACACTCAAAAAATAAAGAAACAAAAACAACTTCCTTATGGAGTAACTAATTAGGAAAGTAAGAAAAATTTTCAGAGTCTAGAAACTCCAGAACTTCATGAAACAAGATTATCAAATACTGCAGTTGATGTGTGCCTCTGGGTCATCTGTCAATCTCTAACGGCCTCCAACTCGGAAATAGAAGGCAAAGTGTGAAACCCAGACAGAATGGGACATGTGATTAGAGAGCACACATAAAGTAAGGATTAGCAGTTGTAGGGAAAATATAATTCTCTTGCAGAAGGAAATGTTGAAACTCTTGTTGTTTCTTAAATCTGAGTGGGTATGTGTCACAAAATACATCCTAATAACAAGTCTACCCATCTATGGATTTAAGGACCTAATTTACACTATCATTATTCCTGAAACAACATCACAATGAAAGGTGTCTAAATTTAATTCAAATGGGCTCATTTGGCCATCGCCCAGGAACTTAAAGAGAATTAAAACTTTTTTTGGAGAAAAGTATTTTTAAAAAATTCAATGATTTTTACTAGATAGTTAAAAATACATACATACATACATACATACATAAAAGAAGATTTAGACTTACATAAACAGAAAATATTAAAATAATCAAAGAATATAAACACAATGTACTTAGGATTCTCCAGAGAAACAGAACAAATATGTGATACATATAGTTTTTCAACAGAACATATATATATAGACTACTGATTATATATGTGTGTGTGTGTGTGTGTGTGTGTGTGTTAGATAGAAGCTTATGGTATAAGTTCTGTTCCAAGTCTGAAAGCAAGAGAAGACCTCTGTCCCAACTCAAAGACAGTCCAGAAGAGGGAAAGAATTCTGACCCACCTTTTTAAAATTTTATTCAGGCCATCAACTGATTCAATGAAGCCCATCCACACAAAGAAGGGAACCTGCTTTCCTCAGCCTAACAAAAATGTGAATCTCATAGAGTAACACCCTCATAGCAATACCAAATAATGTTTAACTAAATTATCTGGGCACTCTGTGAGCCAGTTAAGTTGATACATAAAATTAACCATCACAAGATGTTTAATATAAAGAAATAAAATGGGCATTGAAAATATCATGGAGAAAAAATAATAAAGCTATAAAAATGATTATAGTAGATTGATGAACAAACTCCAAATCGGTAAAAAAGAGAAAAAAATTCATAAAGTAGTACAGGAGATATATGAAATAAATGTAAACAAATATCTTATAAAAATTTGTAGCTTAGGAAAAGAAAAGGCTAAGGGTATAAAGAGAAAACCTGAAATCATTCAGAACTAATAATTCAGATAACATCAACATGAGGGAAGATTAAGAGAGGACAATGGTACAAGAGTGTTCCAAATATTTACTTTATTGAAGTTTATTGAAAACATGCTTTAAAAAATAAAGAAATGATAAAAAGTAGAAATATTAAAAAAACTAGGAGAATTTAAACCAATCTCATTTTTAGGAAACAACACTGAATTCTAAACAGTATGAATTCAAAGGACTACAAATGAGACCAATAAAATCATAATCAGAATATTTCCACAATGGGAATATCTTAAAAGCAACCAAGGAGAGAAGGTAGCTTACTTAAAGAATAACAAACCTGATAGGGAGCATAAGGCAGTCTGAGGGCAAAGTATAAGCTAGCACACACCCCTGGGACACTCTCCACTACCCCAAACCAGGAAAAGGCAAAAAAAAAAACCAAATGGTTAAACTGAGAGAGTCTCTACTGGTTTAGAAGAAAAAGGCAATCCCACCAATAGCCTAAAGTCCAAGAACTCCCTATTTTCTTAATGTTAATGCTTTGCTAAAGGGAAAAACAACCTTAGCCTGACAATAGCTAGGCCTCAGATACTCTGTGAGTCTATAGCATATGAAAATCCCTTTGGAAACTTCTCTTTTGACTTTACCTCCCCCAGCCCCATAGTAAATAAGGAGCCACTCTCCACAGCCCGAGTGCATCTCTTTCTATCCATGGCTCCTGTTCCTGTGCTTTAATAAAATCACATTTTGGCACCAAAGACATCTTCAAGAATTCTTTCTTGGCCATCAGCTCCGAACCCCACAAACCTCTATCACCTCAAAACCTCATCAAACTGACAGCTTACTTCACAACAGCAGCATGGGAGTGAAAAGAAATGAAATAATAATGTTAGCATGCTATGGGAAATTGATGTTAACACAGAATTTTATATCCACTGAAACTAACTACTTCATCCTGACCATAAACAGAATTATTTCACCATTCTTTCTTTAATATCAAAAATATGCCTTTTAGAAATTCCTTTGATGGAAAACTTATTTTTCTGGTCAGAATGAAGTAAAAGAAACCATAATTACTCTCATTTGTTTTTTTTTTTTTTTTTTACTTTTTTTAACGTTTATTTATTTTTGAGAGAGAGAAAGAGTGCAAGCTGGAAAGGGGACTACACCTGGAGCCAAATAAAGAGACATCTAAATGGATTAGATGTAATACTGCTCAACATTTACATAAGGCTAAGAATAGTGACTGTTCCCGCTAAGGCTAAGAATTGTGACTGTTCCCACTAGCCAGACTGGGAAAACTCAAAATTTAAAGGACACTGAGTAGAGTTCATAGAAGGTCTCATCTCAGATTTAGAGAGTAATTCTAGATTGAGCATTATTCCAGTATGACCTAATAAATTTTAAAATTTAAAATTTAAAAACAGGATTAAACTGTTTCTAAGTAGCTCAATTATATCTCAAGACAAAGATCAAAAATGTATAGAAGAATATAAAAATACCCAGTATCAAAAAAAAATAAAAACAAAAACAAAAAAACACAATGACTGACATTAAAATGAATTACTTCCATGCATGCAAAGAAGCAGGAATTTATGATCTACAGAATGAGAAAAGTATATCAATTGAAATATCTAATATTAAAATTATCAGACCAGGATGTTAAAATTATTTTTATACTCTATTTCAGATGTTCCAAAAGAAAAGACAGAAAACATTAGACTTAAATCAACTTTCTTTTTTTTTTTTAACATTTATTTATTTTTGAGACAGAGAGAGACAGAGCATGAACGGGGGAGGGTCAGAGAGAGAGGGAGACACAGAATCTGAAACAGTCTCCAGGCTCTGAGCCATCAGCCCAGAGCCTGACGCGGGGCTCGAACTCACGGACAGCGAGATCGTGACCTGGCTGAAGTCGGACGCTTAACCAACTGCGCCACCCAGGGGCCCCTAAATCAACTTTCTAATACAACAACTCAATGTCTGATAAAAAATACATTGGGCAAGATTAATGAGAAAATAGTTGCTCCAGAAGACAAGATTAGTGAAAGTAAAGATATAATAATAAAAATATATACAAAATTAAACACAGAATACAACTATAGGACAACATCTAAAATCTAATATATGTGTACTTTTAAATCTCAAAGAAGAGAAGGGAAAGCAGAAAGAAATAGACTTCTCAATTTGATTTTTTAAAAAATGAAACCAGAGATCCAAAAGTTCACAAGGAACCAAAAGTACATACAAAACGAGGATGAGGAAGATGAGGAGAAGGAGGAAGCGGGGGGGGGGGTGGGTTGGACAATGGGAAAGGAAGAGGACAGATTATATCACGGTACATCTAATCAAATTGCTTAAAACCAGTGATAAAATATCTTTTTGAAAGCAGCTGGGGGGGGGGGGGGAAGACACCATATAGCCAGACAAAGATAAGGCTGACAGCAGACTTCCTGTCAGGAAAAGAAAAATGCAGGCAGTATGACAGTGGAACAACATATGTAAGATCCTGGGGGAGAAAAGTCAATGCAAAATTCTGTTCCCAGCAAAAATTCATTTCAAAAGTGAAGGTGAAGTGAAGACTTCTTCTGACATACAAAGCTGAAGATATTATCACCATCATACCCACACTGCAGAAAATGTTTTTTTCTTTTCTAAGTTTATTTATTTATTTTGAGAGAGAAAAGCACATGAGCAGGGGAGAGGCAGAGAGAGAGGGAGAGAGAGAATCCCAACCAGGCTCTGTGCTGTCAATGCAGAGTCCTATGCAGTACTCGAACTCACAAACCCTGAGATTATGACCTAAGCTGAAATTGAATGTCTGATGCTCAACCAACTGAGCTACCCAGGTGGCCCACTACAGAAAATGTTAAAAGAAGTTTTAAGACAGAGAAAAATAAAATCAGATGTAAATATGGATCTACACATAGAAATAATAGAAAACTCAATGAAATCAAAAGGTGATATCTGATCAGGAATAAGACAAGGATACCCATTCCAACTACCTTTATTCAAATAGTATTTAAAATTTTAGCTACAGCAACTAAATAGGAAAAAAAGAAAAGACATCCAAATTGGAAGCAAGTAAGTAAAAATACCACTATTTGCAGATGACATGATCCTAAACATAGAAAACCCTAAAGACTCCACCAAAAAACTCTCAGAACTAATAGATGAATTCAGTAAAGTTGTAGGATACACAATTAACATACATAAATTTGTTGCATCTCTATACACTAACAATGAGCTATCGGAAAGAGAATTTAAGAAAACAATCCATTTACAACTACACCAAAACAAAAACAAAACAAAAAACCCTGACATATGTTAGGTTGGCTGTTATCAAAAAGTTAAGTGTGGGAGAGGATGTGAAGAAAAGGAAACCCTTGCACACTGGCATAGCCACTATGGACATCAGTATGGAGGTTCCGCGGAAAATTAAAAATAGAACCACCACAATCCTGCTTTTCCACTTCTGAAAATGAAGAATAAATCTGAAGAGATATGTACACCCCTAGGTTCACTGCAGCATTATTTACAATTGCCAACATAAGGAAGTGACCTAAGTGTTCATCAAGAGATAAATGGATAAAGATGTGATACACATATACAATGGAATATTATTTATACATACAAAAGAATGAGATATTGACATCTGCAACAACATGGGTGGACCCAGAAGGTATTATGCTGAGTGAAATAGGCCAGAAAGACAAATACTACATGATTTCACTTATACGTGAAATCTGAAAAACAAGACAAATGAACAAGCAAAATGAAAAGCTCCTCAATAACCAGAAACAAACTGCTTGTTACCAGAGTGGAGACAGGGTGGAGGGGCTGGTAAACTAGGTGAAGAGGATTAAGAGGTACAAATCCCCAGTTATTAAATAAATAAGTTGTAGGGATGTAATGTACAGCATAGGGAACACAGTCAATAAAGTAAAAACTTCAGATGGTGACAGATGGTAACTAGACTTACCATGATGAGCATTTCATAATTTATAAAAATAACAAATCACAATGATGAGGACACCTGAAACTAATAGGATACTTTACATCAATTATACTTCAATTTTAAAAAATATAATTTTTGATAGGATCAATAGAATTCAAAACCCTCTATATAGACCAAGGAGGAAAAAAAAAAGGAAAGAGAATGCACAAATTGCCAACATCAGAAATGACCAACGTGAAACTGCTACTTACTCACAAATATAAAAATTGCTTTTCAGCAAATCTGATTTGAAAAGGGGAAAGTTACATACATGTTATTCCGAAACAGTGACAACCAAAAACTGAAATAAATCAACCAATTGAAATACACAAGCTATCAAAAACTCACTCAAGAAACAGTTCATCTGAACAGATTACACCCATTAAAGAAATTAAATTAGTTAAAACCCTTCCCACTAAGAAAACTCTAGACCTAGATGGTTATGCTGATGAATTCTGTCAAAAATATAAAGAACAAATTGTAATTCCATCCAGAAAATTGAAAATTCAGGAGTATTTTCACATTCTTTCTAAGAGGCTAGTAATAATCTGATAATAAAACCAGAAATGACATCACAAGGGATAAAAAAGTATAGATCAATATTTCAAATCAAGTTATATGTAAAATTCTAAACAACATATTAATAAATTTCATGCAGAATATTTAAAAATGATACTACATCAAGAGTAAATTGGGTTTATCCTAATATTGTAAGAGTGGCTTAACACTAGAAAATTATACTAATTTACCATACATAAATCTAAAAGAGAAAAATTATGCATTTATGCAAACAAGCATTCCATGCAAATAAGCATGGTATCCCACGATCACTCTTTATAAAAAATATCAGCAAATTAATGAGAACATTGTCACAACTTGATAAAAGTTACTTATGAAAGGCTTGTAGCTAAAAACGTACTTAAGGATGAATAACAGAATATTTCTCCCTAACACCAGGATCAAAATGAGAGTGTTCCAACACTTCTATTCCACATTATATTAGAGGTTCTAGCCAGCACAATAACAAAGAAAACAAATAACAGGCATTAAAATCTGAAAAGAAGAAATGAAAAGTCTTTATTTACAGATTATATAATATCGAGAAAATAGGGTCAGATATCAAAAACCTACCAGAACTGGGGTGTCTGGGTGGCTAGTTGGTTAAACATTCAACTCTTAATTTCAGCTCAGGTCAGGAGCTCACAGTTTGTGACATCAAGCCCTTTGTCTGGCTCTGTGCTGGCAGTGAGGAGCCTGCTTGGGATTGTCTCTCTCTCCCTCCCTCTCTCCCTGACCTTCACTAGCTCGCGTGCACGCTTGTTTTCTCTCTCCCTCAAAATAAATTAACTTCATTAAAAAATAAAACAAAACCCCACCAGAACTAACAACTGAAGTTTATGAAGGCTGTTAGAGCCAACACCAAAACGGAATAATCAACTGCATACCAACTGTATGGTAATATACTAGCAATAAACCATTAAGAATTGAAATCATTAAGAACTGAAATTTAAAATAGAATCAATGAATATGAAATATTTAAGGATAAGTCTTTAAAAATGTGAAAAACCTGTACACTGAAAACTAAAAAACACTGTTGAGGGAAAATTTAGAAGACCCAAGTGGATGGAGATATGTGTGTGTGGATGGAAATATGATACATTCCATTTTCTAGTAATATTATTTTTTACTGTTGAGCTTTGAGTGTCCTTTATGTATTCTAGATGTTAGCTCTTTACTGGATATCTGATTTGAAAATATTTTCTTCCTCTTAGCAGACTTGTTTTCATTCTTTTAACAGTGTCTTTTGTAAAGCAAATTTTGTAATACTGTTAAGTCAAATTTATCTTTTTTTTTTTTAATTGTTGAAAAGTGGTGTTTTCATGTTTGGTTTATGAACTTATCTAATCATACATCCCCAAAATTTTGTGTTATTGTTCTCTAAAAGTTTTAGAGTTTTATGTTTTAAATTTAATTCCATGAACTATTTTGAGTTAATCTTTTGTAAGTTGAGAGGTTTGAGTTATACTAGCTATAGTACATGATCACCACTAAAATTACTTAGATTAGGGTGTATAACTTCCACGTCAGTTGAGAGAAGTAATGGATTAAAGTAAAAAATCATTACATTAAAAAATAAGGCAAGAAAAGGAGAGAAATTATAGGATAGAATGCATAGGAGAAAAGAGTATAAAAAAGTCAAGTAAAATGATTACTAATTTAACAGTAAGCACAATAACACAGGGTCACAAACATAAGAAAATAATCAAAGCGTTATGCCAGACACATACTCTAAACTAGAATGCTGATATGGCCATAATAATAACAGATGAAAAATTAAAGGCAAAAATATTATTAGAGATAAAAGTAGCCACAATTTATTCATAAAGTTCCAATTCAAAAGAAAGACAGGGAATACTTAAATATGCATAGTCAATAATAAATCATTAAATATTTGTAGCAAAATGCAGTAATGTTTCAAGGATAAACTAGCAATTCTAGTATCTTTACATTTTTAACATCTTTACTTAGATTGCTCAAGTACATCAACATAATGAAACAAAGATACAAAGGAAAGAATAAACGAATCTAATAGTCGAACCTTTGAAAATACTAGTGAAGGGGCACATTTGAAAATACTAGTAAAGGCTCAATTAGTTACGTATCCGACTCTTGATTTTGATACAGGTCATGATCTCATGGTTTGTGGAATCAAGCCCAGTGTCAGGCTCTGGGCTGACAGCACAGAACCTGCTTGAGATTTTCTCTCTCCATCTCTCTGCCCTTCCCCACTTGCTCTCTCTCGTGCATGCTCTCTCTCTCTCTCTCTAAAAGAAAAAAATAAACTTAAAAAATATATATCCCTTTGAATATACTAGCAAATTGACCAAGCCTCAGAAAAATTGCTTTCAATAAGAATAAAAACACATATTCTCCCTATTTTTGTTAGAAATAAGAAATACATATTTATGTTAATATTATAAATAACTATAAGCTTAATTTGAAAAAGTTTTAAAAATGAGCAATCTAACATTGAAAAAAGTTTCTTTTAACGTAATACTCTCATACATGATGCCAATCAGGCTGTTTCCCTAAGAACTTGTGCAAAAAAAACAAAAAACAAAAACAAAACAAAAACAAAACCTCAGAAACTAGATTAATTCCAAATTACACATTTTTTTCAGACTATAAAAAAGAATCAATTTCTTATAAATTATATGAGCCAAAGAAGCCTTGATGCCCCTCCAAAAAAGATTAAGGAAAATTAAGATCCTTTTCTAATATTAGTCAATAATATAGATGTAAAATTCTACACCAAATAATAGCAAATGGACTTCAGAGAGATAATACATAACAACCTGCTTAGGTTTAATTTTAGGAATGTTTAGTTCACTGTTGTGAATTTAAATTATTTGTATTTTAGATTAAAGAATAAATATAAAATTATCAATCAATATAAAAACAAAATAAATATTCAACAAGTATTCATGGTAAATACTCTTTGGAAATTGATCCAGAGACAGTAAACTTTTTAAATTCATTAATAGTACTCAATAACAAAAGGCTACTTAGAAAACAAAATTATAATATACATACACACACCACACACATTAACTACATTGAAATTAAGAACAAAAAAGAAAAGGCAAAATATGAACCAGGAGAAAGTATGTAGAGTACTGTGTATGCAAAAGGTATTGATAAGCAGTATTACGATTTCCATAAAATAATTAGAATAATCTGAGAATTCAAATAAATGAAAACTTTCTAAGAAGCAAAAAAATTAAAGGGCATGCAACATAAAAAATAATCAACATTAACAGTAATCAGTTATACAGTACAAAGGTAGATTTGGTCAAAGTATTATAAAGACTATAATAAATGTCTCACATAGCATCAGGTAAAGGTTTGATAATAAATGTATTAATAAAATGCTTTTGTAAAAGCATTGGGATTTTCAGAAAACAAGAAAGGAAAAACCATGCATGAATGGGTGCTGGATTTTTCAAATAATTTTTCTGCATCTATTCAGGTGATTCTGTGCTTGGTCTCTTTTACTCTCAATATGATGAATAACATTGCTTGATGCTCAATTTTATAGAAGTCTTGCATTACTGGGATAAGCTCCACTTGGTCCTGAACTATGATAATTTTTCTATGTTTCTGGATTCATTCTAATACTCTGTTAAAGATTTTTGTGGAAAAGCTCCTGAGGCCTATTGATCTGTAGCTTTCTTTTCTTGTATTCTTTGTCTGTTTGATGATTATATAAGCACAGTGTTCATAACATAAGTTGGCAAATGTTCCTTTCTCTTCTATTATGATAGATTTAATAGGATTGGTCTGATGTTTTCCTTAAATGTTTGGTAGAATTAACCAGTTAATACATGTGGGCCTGCAGAGAGAGTGTGTATAAAGGTTCTTTTTTATATTTAATGTTTATTTATTTTGGGGGGTGGGGCAGAGAGAGAGGGAGAGAGAAAAGCCCAAGCAGACTCCATGCTGTCAGCACAGAGCCTGACACTGGGCTTGACTGCACAAACCATGAGATCATGACCTGTACCGAAATCAAGAGTCAGATGCTTAACCAACTGAGCCACCCAGGTGCCCCATAAAGGTTCTCAATTAATATTTTTTCAATTGCAGTATTACCACTTACAGCATATAGCATATAGCTAACAGTATATGGTTCCCCACTCATTCCTTGCCAGCCTCACATGCATGCATAGTTCACTATTCCTTGATAGAGTCAAAGGACCTTGTACAAATTCTCAAACTGTTTACGTAGAGACCTTCTATTTGCTGCCCTGCTCCACAAATTCCAGCTGCCTCAACTTGACTAAATTGTAATCCCCATCTCCTCAGTTCAGAGACAATTCTGTGGGGCTTGTTTTCGGCTGTTCACATTCTCCTGGGGATGTGCCTCCTAGGAAACACCAATGATGATCATAAGGCTCACAGTATGTTTTCTTTTCTCAGGGATCCCAGTTCTTTGGATCCATGTTGCCCAATACCTAAATCTACATCATATGTGACTTGTTTTCTTATTGTTTACAATAGAGGGAAAATTATGTATAATATGCTTTTATCCATAGCTTTCTGTATTGTTGGCCCATTTCTTCACCCTGCCACTCCAAAGACACATCTTTGGGATGTAACCTTAAAGATCGTCTCATTAAGGGAATGGGTTCTATTTTGAATTCACTTCTTATTTGAATTCAGTCATGAGAACTGCTTAAGCCAACAGCATGAGCTGTAAGTGACAGTGTGACACTTTATAGTCCTTCTGTGCATCTACTTGATCTCCTGCACTTCAGCTATTTCTATTAGAAGAACATGCCAGGGTAGCTTGCTGGTCTCAGAAAATGGATGCAAATCATGTAGAACTAACCCTCCAGAGTTAAAATATACCAGCTGTGTCCATCCTATTTTAGGCAACACTCAGCTATAAATGCATGGGCATATTGTTTTATGTCACTATGCACAATCCACATTTGAATAGTGAGGAGTTATGCTTCCCTTTCTTGAGGATGGACCTATCTTCATAAATTACTGGGAAGTCTTATGCACAGATGATTTGTCTGAGCTACTTTTCTTTGTGTATTTGCTTTTGAGCACTTCTTTGCTTTCTGGTACTATGAGAACCTTCAAGATCATCATGTATACTTCACGTCCTGATCCTACAATTAATCATTTCATTAAAGAGCCTTGGTCCTTTTTATTGAAAAATGGTATTAGAAACTAAGATTTGGATACTACTCTGTGCTTCTTGCTACTGAAATCTTTGATTTTAGGTCTTCTCAGCCAAAAAAGCAAGAAAATGCATGTGGTATATATATATCTATAAATATTTCTATATGTAAACACTTGTATCTATAGTAAGTTAACGTACACGAACTCATATAGATGTATCCAACTGCAATATATTGCCATGTGGATCATCTAGGCTCCTCCCCATATCTGTAACAAACCTTGCCAAAGAGAAAACCCTGCCTATGCATGAAGTTTCAAATAGCTGTCTAATACTTACGGATACAAATGCAGGATTATATGCTAAAACTATTTTAGTTCTGAAAAGAAATAACAAATTATCAGGGCACCTAGGTGGCTCAGTCAGTTGATAGTCCAATTCTTGATTTCTGCTTGGGCTTGGGTTACGATCCCAGGGTCATGGAATCAAGCTTGAGCATGGAGCCTCTGTGAGATTCTCTCTCTCCCTCTGTCCCTCTCCCCTGCTTGCATGTGCTCTCTCTCTCTCTAAAATAAAATTAAAATTTTTTGAAAACTGAAAAATTGTCTTCTAAAGTCTGTCACCATTAAGTATGATCTTAGCTGTAGACTTTGTGGTTTTTATGAAGTTAAAAGATTCCTCTGTATTCCTATTTATTAAGAGATTTTTTTTTGATCATGAATAGGTATTTTTGTTTGTTGTCAAATACTTTTCCTGCATCACTTGATATAATCATAGGACTTTTTTTTTTCTTTAGTTACTTAATATGGTGGATTGAATTGATTGATTTTCAAATTTTGAACAGACCTTCAATGCCTGGATACATTTGATATGTATAATTTATTTCATGTACTGTTAGATTTGATTTGCTAACATTCTACTGAAAATTTTTGTGTCCACATTCATGATAGATACTGCTCTACAGTTTTCCTTTCCAGTAATTTTTTAATCTGTTTTTATATTAGAATGCTAAACTCATAGAATAAGATGCTAAGTCCTTTTTCTGCTTCTATTTAATGAAAGAGATAATGGAGAATTGGTATTATTTTTCCTTTAAATATTTAGTAGAATTCACCAGTAAAATAATCTGAGCCTGCTGCACCTGATATGTTCTTTTTTGGAGGGTTATCAGTTATTGATTCAAAAAATGTATGTGTATATATATATATATATATATATATCTATATCTATCTCATATATATATGATATATATGATATATAGATACATATATATGATATATAGATACATATATATATGATATATAGATACATATATATGATATATATGATATACAGATATATCTCATATATGTATGAGATATATAGATATAGATATAGATATAGATATGAGATATATTATATATAATTTACCTAAGTTTTACCAAATATAATTAAGTACAAAATTTTTCATTGTATTCCTTTTTTATCCATCACCAGCAACAGACTAGTAATACAACTCCTCTTGCACTTCATTATTTTCCTTGACTATGTTAAGTCTACAAATGAGCCCACTGAAGATATTCTTCACTCCTGTTAATTATTATTTTTTTTATTTCTAGCATTTCCTTTTGAATGTTTCTTAGAGTTTTCATTTCCTTTCTTACACTACAGTTCTGTGCTTGCATGTTGTGGTCTACTTTTTTCCATTAAGGATCTTAACTATTAATCATAGTTCATTTCCTAAATCTGTATTATTTTTGAGTCAGTGTTCTGACGAGTGCTTTGTCTCTTCATACAGTGTTTCGCCCTTGCTTTCTAAAATACCTTGTAATTAAGGAAAAAAAAAACATATATTGTAGGAGAAAATATACTAAGGTAAATAGACCTTCAGTGTAAGGATTATGTCATTCTGACTAGAAGACAAGCTTTATTATTTGGTATAGCTATAAGAAACTGAGATTCTAATTTCTCTAGTGTCTTTGTTTTTGTCTCCTTTCTTGACTTTGTACTTCCCTAAGTACTTTCCTCTGAGTCTTTTCCTTGAAGCTCTTTCAGGTATAATTCCCAGCTATTCTACTGTAGTTATATTTATAGTGTAATATGTGGGAGAAAGTGAACATTCTAAAACTTTCTGATTAAATGTTAGTTAGATCCTGTGTCTTGAGACCTTGACCTTCACAGGTATTTTTTCTACTGTTTTGTTTTGCTTTTTAATGATTTTTTCCCCACCTGCTCCCTCCTCCCTTTCCTGGCTGTTGGGTTCTCAACCTGTATCTTTGTAGCCCTAAACTAGTTGATTATGCCCTGCTCCCCAGAACACTTAGGTGAAAGATCAAGACTAGCAGGGGTGGAGACTAGGACTTCATGAGGATGAAGACTGGGTATATCACACAATGATTACTCTGTTCCCCCTGCCAGGGGCTACTTCTTGTATCCTCACAGGAACCTGATGGGGCTCCTAAAAGTAAGCCAATGAAAGTGTAGGGACCCCTATTAGACTGTGATCCCCAGGTGATTGCCCAGTTACCAGTAACTCATCAAAATTACATTCAAATACTCCTCTCATTTGATGGTTTCAGGGGCTTCTGTTCTAGGTAAGAACAGTTCATCAGGGACTCTGGATGCTACTAGGTGTACAGATTTATGGGTCACAGTTTTCCCTGAAACCTCAGTTCTCTGTAGATCCAAGGTAAGTCATGGATTTTCAATTTGTCCAAATTTGTCTTCTTGTAAGACCTTGCTTGAGTGGCTATTTCTTTACATGCCAGAGTTGAACTGAAACTCAAGATTAACCTTCCCATTGCTGAAAAAAGATATTAATTTAGATCTGATTCTCTAAATCTAACCCATTTTCTAGGGAAACGTTTTTAAAAGAAAATAAAGTCCCAGAGAGTTCTTAAATAATAACATAATTATAGATGAAAAATGAGCTTTGCCTTTACTGGCTATTTTTATAACCAGGAATTTCACAGCTACCCTTTGGTTACTCAGAGACTGTGAGTATTCTTAGATAAGGATACATAACATTGCAAATTTATTAAAAGTGTGTCTTAAAATACAATTAATTTATGTTAACATTTGTGATTAGCAATGAGTACAAGATCCTAGAAGACAATGCAGTGCTTTGAGAAATTTACATAAATATCGTTAAATATATTTTATAGCATATGTTTTATATGTTAGTGCAAAAGTCTTGCCCTGCCAATAAAGTCTATTCGTTTTATTATAGTAATTCTAGTTGTCAAATTTATTACTGTAGCCACCTGGCATGTGATTCCACATTCTTAACATTCTCCTTTTACTGAACAGAATTTATGAACTACTTCTAGGTTCAATGAAATAAACAATTTCTAACGTGATTCACCATCAGGATAGGGTTATTATTTTGTCGATCTGTACGTAGGTGTTTGAGTTTAAAGTAACTTTTAAAGACTGTTATGAGAACAGGCAGTTTGGGGGCATGCTGTACCTAATTCATGTACAAGATAGCATATGGCAGCACTCTCTGAATTAACTGTTATGGTTGCTAAGCAGGAACATGGGACAATATTCTATAGTAAACTTACTTAGGATGACTGGAAAAGTTTTGATCAATGCTTGGCATTAAGTGGCATTACTCAGCTTTGTTGAATTATTATTCGGAATTCTATATATTCCCTAGTTTGTTGCCGCAACTTGAACCTAGTGAACTTGAAATTTATATATAGTGCTGGTTCACTGAAAATCTGTAATAATTATGACTAAACTCTATATTCAATCCTTAAACATTACAGTTATCTAGTGCAGTCATCTCTTCAGACAAATGACTGAATCTGAAAATACCTATTTCACTTTATACAGTACAAGTATTACTTAAAAATTGGTGAGTCTTTTGCATAGGTAAATTCTATATTAAAGTAAACCATGGAAAATTTCATATTGTTAAGTGGAGAATCTCCATATAAAGTAGAGAACTTTAACTTACTTAACCTGTTTTATACTTTAAAAAATCACCAATATAAGGAGTGGTAGAAACAATGTTTTTTTCTTTTGGCTTTATGCAATGCCACTCACCAATTGCTAGGTCAAGCATCAAATGAATTAACATGATTTAACAAATATGCCCAGCACTTTATGTGGAATATAAAATCTATGATAATACACTGGTTTGCAATTAGTTGAAAGGAAAAGATATACACTTATGGAATACTTATTGAACATGTTAATTCTGTACATATAAAATAAAAATGCATTTAGTATTACAAATAAAATAATACAGTAACTACGGACATTATCCATACTAAAAGAGTATAAAATTACTTACTAATATATTCAACAAGTTATTTAAAAGCAATAGTAACTGAATATCTTTCTGACATTCAAACTATATTGCTAATTCATGATTATCCTTATAGGTCTTCTAATTAGGGAGAAGGAACTTTACTTCTAATCAGTTTGTGGATAACTTCAAATTTCAATGCACAAAAAACACAAAACTTTGTGCCCTACAAACTTAACATCTCTTACAATTGCTATTACACTCTACTATTAACTTTCCAGACATGAAAGCAATGTTGGATATTTTGCCTATTTCACAGAGAAGTCTTGTTGCAGTATTCTGAATTTTAGTCACTGAATGAATGCATACAGTTAATTAATGATTATGAGAATTTGGGAGATCAAGTTCTACAGACTTCTCTTTCTGAATAATATAACAGAAAAAGTAAACTAGTGGAATGTGGGAACAGAAGAAAATATATAAATATATTAAAGGGTATTTGCTAAAATCAACAGGGAATTTTATACTAAATAACAAATGCTGAAGCAATTTCTTTCAAAATCATAAAGAGATAAACATTCCAACTATCACAGATATTGATAAGTATTATTGGAGAAAGCTAAAGTCAATGTTAATCAGAAAAGATTTTAATGGGCATAATTATTGTAAAAGACAAATCACTATAATTTATGAATGATATATTATAATGATAAAAACAAGAATAACTTGTAAAATTCCTAGAGTTATTAAAACAATTAGTTAAGGTGATGGTTATAAAAATAAACCATAAAATAATTATCTCAATAAATTTATAATAACTGCTTCAAAATGAAATGCAGTTATTCTATTGGAAAATAGACAATGTCATAAAGAATAGGAACATACATAATAATAATGGACGTTATATGAACAAAATCATATTATTAAAGATGTAAAATAAGTCATGACTAAGTGATGAAGTATAAAGTATTTTCGATGAGAATACTCAGTATTGTAAAGATGTCAGCCCTTGAATATTAACATTAAAAAGGGCTGAAAATGTAGAAACTCATGTTTATCCAGGAAATTAATATAAAGCAAAAAAAAAAAAAAAAGAAATTAATGTAAAGTAATGAGCATTAATTTTATTCTATAGAAAAGAGATATTTATTTGCTAAACATCACTGGCCCTTGTATCTGAAAATTAATAACAATAAAACTAGATCCACTTATGTATTTTGAGAAAGATTATTATGAGCCAAATCAAAATATGGGAAAATATTACAACAAATGGAAGCCAAAGAATTAACTTCCAAATGTACTTTAATCTCCTACAAATTGAAGTGTATAATATCCCCAAATAACATATTTTATCAAAATATATAAATTTTTAATCAATGATGTCCAAAAATATATCTACTTCCTAATAATTAGTATTTTAAATTAAATGAGTTACAATATATTATTGGTGACCATTAGATGGCAAAATAGTTACAAAGAAAATTAATTTCCATCACTAGGCACAAGGCAAAGTATTCAAATGTGCCAGGAATTGGCCAATTTCTTCAACATTTTCAGAGGTAAATCTGATGCAACTTAAAACTGAAAATACATTTACTCTTTGTCATTACATTTTTAGAACCATGTTTTTATGGTGAAGGCACTGTACTGAAATTTATTTATAATGATGCTTTATTAGCAAAAATAGTAAACTTTAAATATATATATATATATATATATAGTGGTAAAAATACTTAACACAGTCTATGCTGTTAACAGATTTTTATAATATACTAGTATTATTATCTATAGACACTATTTGAACAACAGCTCCCTAGAACTATTCATCTTACATAACTGAAACTTTACACCAGTTGAACAACTCTCCCTTTCTCCCATTCTCCCATGCCCCAGCTTCTGGCAACCATCTTTCTGCTCTCTACGAGTTTGACTATTTTAGATTATCTTATATAAGTGGAATCAGGCGGTATTCATCCTTTTGTGACTGGTTTATTTTACTTAGCATAATGTCCTCTAAGTTCATCCACTTTATTGCACATGGCAATATTTCCTTCTTTCTTAAGGCTGAACAATATTTTGTTGAATGTACATACCACCTTTTCTTATCTGTCAATGCACATTTAGGTTGTCCCATATCTTGGCTATTGTTAATAGTGCTACAATGAACAGAGTGTAGTATTTCCTTAAGATCTTGATTTTAATTCTTTTGGATATATTTGTTGGACCATATGGTAGTTCTATCTTTAATTTTTTTTAGGAATGTCCATTCTGTTTTCTATAGTGTCTGTATTTTTTTTTTTTTACATTCCCACCAACAGTGTATAAGGATTCCAATTTGTCCATATCTTTACCAGAACTTGTCCTTTTTTTTTTTTTTAATAGCTATTCTGGCAGGTATCTTCTGAGGTAATATCTCATTGTAGATTTGATTTGCATTTCCTTGATGATTAGTAACACAGAGCACCTTTTCATGTACCTGTTAGCCATTTGTATGTCTTCTTTGGAGAAATGTCTATTTAAGCTCTTAGCCCATTTTTAAGTCAAGTTTTTAGGGTTTTTTGCTACTGAGATGCAGGAGTTCCTTATATACTTTGAATATTAACATCCTATCAAATATATGGTTTGCAATTATTTTCTCCCACTTCATAGGTTGCCTTTTCATTTTCTTAATTGTCCTTTTGCTATACAAAAGCTTTTCATTTCAATGTGCTATTTACTTATTTATGATTTTGTGGTCTGTGCTTTTGGTGACATATCCATGAAATAACTGCCAAGACCAATGTCTTGAAGATTTTTCCAGGAATTTTACAGTTTCAGGTCTTACATTTAATTCTTTCATCCAGTTTGAATTGATTTTTGTGTATAATGTAAGATATACAAGGTTTCTTTCTTCTGCATGTGGATATCCTGTTTTTTCAATACAGAGCATTCTACCCAAGAGCAGCAAAATATACATTCTTTTCAAGCACACATGAAATTTTCTCCAGGTTAGATCACATATTATATTAGGTCACAAAACAAGTCTTACAAACTTAAGAAGAATGGATACCAAATATCTTTTCTGACCACTAAGGAATGGAAGCAGAACACAATACCAGAAAGAAAGCTGTAAAATTTAAAACATGTGGAAATTAAGCAACACATTCCTGAACAACCATTAAGTCAAAAAAGGAACCAAAAGCAAAATTAAAAAAATAGCTGGATACACACTAAGGCAAACCACAATATACCAAAACTTATGGGATATAGCAAAAGCAGTACTAGAAGGTAAGTTTATTGAAGTAAATGTCTACATTTAATAAGAAGACAGATATCAAATAACTGGCCTAATATGACATCTCAAGGATCCAGAAAAAACAAGCAAAACTAAACTAAACTAAACCTATACTAGTTATTTATGTGAAAGATTCACATAAAGAGGTTAGTGTTCCATATGCCCCAAATGGTACTGAAATGTATATGAGTTTTTATTGTTTTATGCCACATCCATAATGCTAAACTGTGTTCTAAACATACAGATCCATAACCCGCAAATAAACTGAATCAGTAATTAAGAATCTCCCAACAAATGGAAGTCCAGGGCCAGATGGCTTCACAGGGATATTCTACCAAGCATTAAAACAAGAGTTAATACCTATTATTGTCAAACTGTTCCCAAAAATAGAAATGGAAGGAAAACTTCCCAACTCATTCTACAAGGCCAGCATTACCTTGATTCCAAAACCAGACAAAGACCCCACTAAAAAGGAGACTTCACAGGCCAATATCCCCAATGAAACTGAATGCAAAAATTCTCAACAAGATCCTAGCAAATTAAATCCAACAGTAAAGATTTATCCTTGGGCCACAGGGGTGGTTCAATAGTTGCAAATCAAACAACATGATATACCACAAGAACAATATGATGCTCTCAATAGATGCAGAAAAAGTATCTGACAAAATGCAACATCCATTCCTGATTAAAAACCCTCAACAAAGTAGGGATAGAGGAAACATACCTCAACATCATAAAGACCAAATGCAAAAGACCCATAGCTAACATTACCCTCAATGGGGAAGAACTAAGGGCTTTTCCTCTACTGTCAGGAACAAGACAAGGATGTCCACTCACACCATTGCAATTTAACGTAGTTACTGGAAGTCCTAGCCTCAGTAATCAGACAACAAAAGAACATAAATGGCATTCAAATCGGCAAGGAAGAAATCAAACTTTCACTATTTGAAGATGATATGATACTCTATCGAGAAAACCCAAAAGACACCATCAAAAAACAATTGCTGGAACTGATACATAAGTTCAGCAAAGTCACAGGATATAAAATCAATGTAAAGATATCTGTTTCATTTTTATACACCAATAATGGGGTAGCAGAAAGAGAAATCAAGGAATCAATCCAAAAACCACAAGATACCCATGAATAAACCTAATCAAAGATAAAAGAAGATCTGTATTCTAAAAGCCATAGAACATTTATGAAAGAAACTGAAGATGACACAAAGAAATGGAAAAATATTTGATGTGCATGGATTAGAAGAAGAAATATTGTTAAAACATCTATATTACCCAAAGCACTCTACACATTTAATGCAATCTCTCTCAAAACACCACCTGCATTTTTCACACAGCTAGAACAAACAATCATAAAATTTGTATGGAACCACAAAAGACCCCAAGTAGCCAAAGCAATCTTCAAAAAGAAAAACAAAGCTGGAGGCATCAAAGTTATGGACTTCAAACTGTATGTCAAAGCTGCAGTCCTCAAGACAGTATGGTACTGGCACAAAATAGACACATAGATTAATGGAACAGGATAGAAAACTCAGAAATGGATCCACAACTATATGGTCAACTCATCTTCAACAGAGCAGGGAAGAATATCCAATGGAAAAAAGACAGTTTCTTCAACAAATGGTGTTGGAAAAATTAAACAACAACATGAAGAATGAAACTGGACCACTGTCTTATACAACACACAAAAATACATTCAAAATGGATGAAAGACCTAAATGTGAGAGAGTAAACTATCAAAACCCTAGAGGAAAACAGGCAGCAACTTCTTTGACTCTGGCCATAGCAACTTCTTGTTAGACATTTCCCTAATGGCAAGGGATACAAAAGCAAAAATGAACTATTGACACTTCATCCAGATAAAAAGCTTTTTCACAGAGAAGAAAACAATAAAACAAAAAGGCAACCTAAGGAACGGGAAAAGGCATTTGCAAATGACATATCTGACAAAGGGTTACTATCCAAAATCTATAAATAACTTATCAAACTCAACACCCAAAAAACAAATAATCCAGTTAAGAAGTGGGCAGAAGACATGAAGACATGTTTTTTCCAAAGACATCCAGATGGCCAACAGACACATGAAAAGATGCTCAACATCACTCATCACAATGAAATATTACCTCATCCCTGTCAGAATGGCTAAAATTAACAACACAGGAAACAACAGATGTTGGTGAGGAAGTAGAGAAAGGGGAAACTCTCTGGTGGGAATGCAAACTGGTGCAGTCACTCTGGAAAACAGTATGGAGTTTCCTCAAAAAGTTAAAAATAGAGAACTACCCTATGACCTAGCAATGCACTAGGTATTTACCCAAAGATAAAAAATAATGATTTGAAGAGGTACATGCACCTTGATGTTTGTAGCAGCATTATCAACAAGAGACAAATTATAGAAAGAGCCCAAATATCCATCAACTGATGAATGGATAAAGAAGATGTGGTGTGTGTGTGTATACACACACACACACACACACACACACACACACAATGGAATACTACTCAGACATAACAAAGTATGAAATCTTGTCTACCGAATAATGTGAATGGAGCTAGAGTGTATTATGCTAAGCGATAGAAGTTAGAGAAAGATAAATACTGTATGATTTCACTCACGTGGAAGTTAAGAAACAAAAACAGATGAACATAGGGGAATGGGAAAAAAATAGAGGGAAGCAAACCATAAGAGACTCTGAACTATAGAGAACAAACTGAGGGTTGGTGGAGGGGAGTTAGGCAAGGGATGGGCTAAGCAGGTGATGGGTATTAAAGAAGGCATGTGTGTTAGCACTGAGTGTTATATGTAAGTGATGAATCACTATATTCTACTCCTGAAGCCTATATTACACTATATTCTAACTAACTAGAATTTGAAAAAAAAAAAATAAAAGTTAAAATAGTGATTTGCACTCCAGGAAGAGTTGAAATCAATAATAGAGTATGTCTTATTAATTATACTTACCTCATGCAACTTATTATATATTGGCCAGTGCATTTTTGTAAAACCAATAAAGATGAAAAATCATCTACTCTCATTTCAATTATATACTACATATGCATACGTATTATGCGTGCCTATGGGACAAATTTGACTAAAGCTTTCTCTTGGGCAAATGATCCCTTATATAAAAAGAATGCCTATTCTGGCTGTTATTTTAAATCCACCTACTTGTAAGAAGGATGTGTTTGGTTATTTATTACTTTATATATGACAGTAATTTCATATATATCACTTTATTTAGATATGTTCAGGAGGTTTTTTTTAATTGTTGTTTACTTAATTTGTGGTAGATTTTAAACCTTCACTACACCAATGCCATTGGTTTATAAAACACATGTTGCTTATGTTATAGCATGACAAAGCATCCCCATGGTAAGTGAAAGGTAATTGACAATCAAGATTTCTATTACTATTCCAGAAACAGATTTAATGAAAAGAGAAAAGGTTATACACATTGAGCTGGGGGTGCTTCAATTATTCTACACATTCATGCTCTCAAGGACAAATTTTTTTATAAGGTCTCTAATATAATATGAATATACAGCTGTCAGAATTCTTGGTAAGGTAGGGTAAAAGCATTCTTAACCTCAGAGAGGCTGATTGTCTGAATAGGCAGTTGTTTATATTTTGTAGGACAATATCCACTGTTGTACTTAGTATTTTTCAAGTTTGACATAAAATGATGGGATTCTATCCTGAAGGCAATCATCTTCCAAACAATGTAACAGTGTGAACCAAAATACTGAAAATGTCAACATTTCACACACCATTGATTCTTAATGTTTCTGAAGCTGTTTTTTAGTGTCCTGTGGCTACAGGTAAAAAAAAAAAAAATCACATCCTGTTTGTAGTACTTTTCAACATCTTAACATCTCATGGCGCAGAGCAAGCAACATTGCACTACTTTTGTTTGTGTTTTGTTTTAAAGTCCATTCCATGTATGTTAGAATTTGTCATCTGTGATTTGACAAACTCAATATAGAAAAATGTTCAGCACTGGGATCTTCCAGAGCTAACAGTAAGAATATTATGTCATACCATAAGTATAAAAATGATTAGCTAAAAGATGTTCTCTTTGGTATTGTTTATTTTAGGGAATCATCTGAAATAATTTTTAAAAATTGTGTGAATTTATTCCATCAATATCTCCAGTATTTCAATATTTTATGCTCTTGGGGGAGGGTCTTCTCCCCACTCCCTCACAATGCTCCAGATACTAAGTCTGTGCTTGTCAGACAGACAATGTCTATTTGACTTGCTTTTGCCAATGTGACAGCAGCAAACTTCATGGAGGCAGAGGTCCAAGAAAGCAGCTGCATGTTTCTGTCATCACTCTTGATCCTCTACCTCATCCTTGAAAACTTGCTTGAGATAGCTCTTTCTTGGGTCTCTGTTACAGCCATCAGAACAAGCCCTGAGTAGTGTGTTGAAAGATTAAAGACCACATGGAACAAAGCTGCATTTTTCAGCTGAGGCTATTCATGAACAAGCCTTGTGCTGGTCCAAATTAGGAGAACTGTCTGACCTTCTTATAGATCTATACAAAATAATAAATGGCTATTATTTTAAGCCACTAATTTGTGGTATATTTGTCATTCACCAAAAACTAACTGAAATAGGTTTAAATCCAGATACCTGAATATGCTAGAATGTGTATCTACCATTGAATTATGCACATCTATTAAATATAATGTAAATATTTATATGTACATGTGTTATCCATGCATAGGGACATATGTTATAACAGAGTGAAAAGATACAGAGGAAGTTAATATTAGTGTTATTTCTGAATGTAGGAATTAAGGAAGGCAATTATTATCTTACTTTTGTTCTCTAATGACACATACCAAATGAATCAAACCTGGAATACATACGAGTTCTATATTTATGATTATGGAAATATCTTTTGTTTGAAGTCCTTGCTTTTGATTAGTTCTTATAATTTGTTGACAGAGTAAGAAGTCATTCATATGACATAAACATTGGAACACACTCAGAAATATCCCATGTCAAAATTCCATTGTATTAGAAATACTTCTATTTTAAGTTATTTCTTTGATTTAATGCACTGTCTCTGACACGCTTCAAATAATTGAATGTAGGTTAAAAGGGATTGAGAATTTTTTCAGGTTACGTATATGTAACATACATGCCCAAATGTCCCTTTCTAAAGAGGTAAAAATAGTACCTACCTCACATATTTGAGGGCTAAATGAGTAAAAATATAAAAGATTCTTAGGAAAGTGCCTAGTATACAGTGGTTGCTCAAAAAAAAAAATAGCTTTTATCATGTAGTATTCAGTAGTGCAGTTTGGAGGGACTGATTTGTGAGCCATTACCATGAATGACATTTTCAAATGTGGACCTGGTGGGATAAGATCATTAAGGAAGCATATATAGTTTGATAACACCTTCAGGCGAGAAGTTGAAACTCTGAAAGACATCAAAATGTAAGGGCATTCAAAAGACACATTATTACTCCAGTTACTTTATTAGGTTCTGAGATCAACTTCATTCTTAACTTTTTTGTTAATGTTTATTTACCTTTGGGGGAGAGAGAGAGAGAGAGAGAGAGAGAGAGAGAGAGAGAGAAAGCAGGGGAAGGGCAGAGAGAGCAAGGGAGACAGAGGATCTGAAGTCAGCTCTGTGTTGAGAGCAGAGAGCCTGACATGGGGCTTGAACTCACAAGCAAGGAGATCATGACCTGAGCCAAAGTCGGACACCCAACCAACTGAGCCACCCAGGCGTCCCCAGCCTCATTCTTAATGATGGTACAATAGCCAGAAAGTCTCTGACTTAGTTGTTTGTAAATACTAGTCACACTGTGAACAGACTGTAAAATCTTCCTCTTAAAGTGCTTACATACTTAGACACACACACACACCCCTACCCCATAGCATGAATCCAAGATACTATGAACCTGGCTGTGGGTCAGACAGTCTTTCAGTCTGTCTTTGCCAATGACTGCACTATCTGGAGTTCATTGCATCATTTGTGACGCCTCAGCTTGGGAAAAAGCCAAGCTATATATATGACATAGGTCCAAAGTTGCTGGGTAGATACAGTAATTCCTTTGGAGCAGATAAGAAAGAGCAGATAAAGAACTTTTATGCGTAAACAGAAGCTCCAAATTGATATAAATTTTTGCGCCAGAGAAAGGTATTTTTTTTTAACGGAGTACCTGATACCCCAGGCTTGAGTAACCTAGAAGCAGTTAAAGAAACAAACCCAACTTGAATAAAAGTTCATAGTCATTTCATATCCCCAAAGAAACAAGGCGAAATTTTTAAAAGTCCTATTCTAAAGAAACATCTCTCTACCACTAGAGCCAAATTGGTTTGCTTTTTTTATACTGCTTAAACAAATATGATAAAATCATATTGAAATATAGCCATGAAATATTAATATATCTAATACTGTAAAGGCTATTTCTCAAGGACAGAATATAATTACCTATTCTTGTTCTTAGTGCATGTTTCTAAAATTTCATGGTGTAAGTGATGAATTCAGACAAAGTAGCACACGAGAACTTTCTGAGTATAAAAGACCAAAGGTAAAGATGGATGAACCTCTGACTGCAATGTGAACTATGTGGGTTCTGTGTTAAATGTGCAACACAGGAACAACTGTGAGATGGTGCTAAAGAAAAAGTAAGATGAAGAGCAGTGAAATAAATTCCCCAGGGAAAAAATGACGGATAAAGGGAAGCAGAAACATTGAAAGCATAAGTCTTAGGCAGCCAGTGTTTTTATGAAAAGTTGCATATACACGCATATACTCATGCATGCATATATTCTGATAACATTTGATATGTATTTTCTCCTAGGTACATACAGAATTGTGAGTGACAAACAAGGCCGGCAACAAATCCGGAAGGAAGAATGGAGTATGATGTTGGCATTTGTATGACAATGTTTACATAAATGAGGGAGGACATTGGTGTTGGCTAGGTGAAGAAAAAGGGATGAAGACAACGGCCTCTCATCAGAGACACCTTATTCTGACAGCCAAGACTAACGTGATGATTATAACTGGTTTTATTGTAATCTTCATCTAGTAAGAGTTTAACTAGGGGTGCTTGGGTAACTCAGTTGGTTAAGCATCTGATTTTGGCACAGGTCATGATCTCGTGGTTCGTGGGTTTGGGCCTGACATCGGACCCTGTGCTGACAGCTCAGAGCCTGGAGCCTGCTTCAGATTCTGTGTCTCCCTCTCTCTCTGCCTCTCCTCTGCTCACGCTGTCTCTCTCTCTTAAAAATATATAACCATTAAAAAAATAAAAAATAAATCAGAGTTGAATTAAAACTTCCTCAGATTACTTAACCAAGGGTTACATAAATGTACTGGGGTATAAAAGAAATGAGAAATAAATTTTTTTTCTCAATTGTAATAGTGGTTAATAAGCAATATGATGCCAATGGGCTGTTTTTATAGAGAGGAAATATGTGAAAGCATTTTCTGACACTATTGTTATCAGACACGGGTGCTAGAGATTTTGCTTTGTTCATATATATTCTTTTCACAGCAAGAAGTCAAGAAATGTCGAAAATGACTGATTGGAATAAATCTCTGTGTGCAGGAAATATTGAGTTATGTTAGCAAATTGTGGGAGAAAACTTAAATGGGGCAGCCACAGATCAATGCATTATTAATCTTTTCCCATTCCATATAGAAAACCACACACAGACACACAGACATGTACACACATATACACAACATTTAAAAATATGCTTTTTTCAGCTTGAATTTTTTTCCCTGATATTGTAGATAATACAACTGCATGAGCAGGTAACATGCATGCTAAACTTCTATTTTTTTTTTAAATTTGAATAAATTCTAAATATATGTAGGCTTTATACAGTTGTCATATCTATCGCAGTCCAAGTAAAAGAGAGAATAAATATCATATGTTTTGGTTTAGCTGCTGGTATGTTTATAATCCAATTTTTTCAGAGGGATAGTAGCATGATATATGGATATCTACCGAATATTAGTTTATATGGGAAAGCAAAGTGGATTTTTCAGAGAATGCAGTAACAGCTGGATTCCAAAGTGCTAACAATAAAAGATTGAGAAGGTATATGCAAACATTTTCCAATGCCTATGGCTTTTCTCCCTTATTTCATCTTATAATCATATACGTATCTCTCTCTTAGGATATAAAAACAATGTTAACTACATCTATTTGGCTTATGATTGTAGTATATTTTTTATTTGTATTGAAATAGCTGTCATAGTATTAAGAATAGTAAAATACAACTTTTTTGGGGAGGCTCCATCTTTTTTGGTGTACTTCAGAAAAATACTTGCGTATGTGTATATTCAGAAAGCCAAAAAATGAGGTTTTTTTACTTTCTTAGTTTATAATAAGATTATATAATACACTCCATGTGATTTACTGTTTTCTAATCATTTAAAATGTTGTGTTTTGAGGTGCGGTGTACTGTGAGTGATAGAGGGCAGTAAAATAAAACTCTCACAGTTTATAGTCTTACTTTCTAATGTGCACTCTACCTTGATTTCATTACAATAATCATCTGAGGCTTTCAAAATAATATTTCACAGGTACTGTGTGCTTACCAGGCACTGTGATAAACATGCCTCATATACATTATAACAGTCAACTCTGACAACACTTCTATGAAACGAAGGGAATCCAGCCTGAGGAATTCAACATTCTCTTCCAAGATTCCACGGTTTATAACTGAACCAGAATTATAACTCTGGGCTGACTCATTCCCAAGGGACAGCTTCTTACCAACATGTACTACCATTATAAATTATGAAGATTGTTAGTAAAGATAAATTTATAGATTGTCATTTTATAAGCATTGCCTATAAACAGAGTTTATATATAGAAACTTTTTCTTAATACAGTACATTTTAAACTCATGGTCCATTTAGGTGACTTGTCAATATAATACAACGAGTACATATCAATACACTAATTTTGAAGACAGACATAGCTGCTCTTGAATTTTGGATTTGGGTCTTACTAGGTACTACATTAATGTGTTATTGTATTAGTTCTAAGAGATGCACATGTGTTCAGGTACACAGCTGGAAATGTCAGCATACACAGTTCCCTCTTCCATTCCCTTTTTCTAAATGTCTACCAACTAACACAGCTCTGGTCTATTCAACTGGCATTGTCTTCCAATCCCTATTGCCGTGTGTCCCATTTAACTGAACTCTTACATTACATAATAAACTTCTCAGCATGCCCTCACTACTACTACACTATTTCTGTGAACAGCTTTACTCATTTTTCCAAACTGCATAGTTTCACAATACATTCTTACAAGTCCATCCCCCAATTTCAACTTCTCTCACAGTTGTCCCCAAATTCAGCTTGGAGGCAGCAGGAAGGTTGTTTGTCTTCATGAATACTGAAAATAGGTCATCTACATTTTTGTCTCATTTGATATTGTGTTAACTGCCACTGTTCACTGGCTTTCCCCAGATTTGCTCTGCCGAATCTCCTGAGGTAATTTCATCAGAGTTGAGCCAGTGGATGGATTTGATTCTTAAGGTAAACTAGGTTATCTGATTAACCTCTAATATTAGTAATAAGGAAAACATTGTTAAGGCTTCTCTATTTACTCTATTTTATCCCTCCAATTTTTAGAATTGCAATAGGAATAAGGAAAGACATTTTTTGAGGAGTCATAAAAGATATTTTGAAGGTAAGTACAGCTAATAAGATTTTGAAATGAATTTTTAAAAAAGAGAATAAAAGAAGACATAATAAGTCTTCAACTGCTTAAAGGACGTCATATGGCAAAATTTAACGGACTTGAATTTTTAAGAGAGGACATGATTAAGAGCACCACAAATGATCATGACTGTTATTTCCACACAATGCAAGACAAAATTTAAATTCTAGCTATGAAGCTTCACCATAATATGTCTTGCCCTAGCAAGGGAGTTAGGGATTAGGTTATTTATATAGAGGACTTTTTTTTTAATTTTTTTTTCAACGTTTATTTATTTTTGGGACAGAGAGAGACAGAGCATGAATGGGGGAGGGGCAGAGAGAGAGGGAGACACAGAATCTGAAACAGGCTCCAGGCTCTGAGCCATCAGCCCAGAGCCTGACACGAGACTCGAACTCACGGACCGCAAGATCGTGACCTGGCTGAAGTGGGATGCTTTACCGACTGCGCCACCCAGGCGCCCCTATAGAGGGCTTTTGACCAATTACTATTTGGTGGGGTTAAAATAAATGTGGTTCAGTGAGGATAGATCACAAAAGGGATGTATAAACAATAATATCTATTGATCTATTTGTCTGAAAAATTTATAAAAACTGGTATAAAAGTTGTTCTGCCACTAGACTAAAAGATCGTTCCTTATAGGGATGAGATCATATTCAACTCTATGTCTTCAACACTGCAAACAATTCAAGAAAATGCCATAAAATATTTGCTGAACTCAATTGTACTTGAATGTAAAGTAGCAGTTTGTATTGTATTTGTGAAAGAAGCTTCTTCTAGAAAGCTTTATTCAGACAAAAATCAGGAATTCAGTCTTTCCTCAAAGGCCATACATCCACGCTCTTTCAAATATAAAGATCCCAAATGAACATCTTCCTGGATAACTAATCAACTCTGATTAACTAAACAAGGAACAAAATTTAGTATTAAAACCAAATAATATGGGTTTCTTTGTTAAAAATTCACAGAAATTGTGAGATATACACAGGTTTTAAATTAAATATGTCAGGGGCACCTGGGTGGCTGAGTGGTTAAGAGTCTGATTTCAGCTCAGGTCATGATCTCACAGCTGGTGAGTTTGAACCCTGCGTCGGGCTCTGTGCTGACAGCTCAGAGCCTGGAGCCTGCTTTGGATTCTGTGTCTCCCCCCCACTCTCTCTCTCTGCCCCTCCCCTGCTCATGCTCATGCTCTATCTCTCAAAAAATAAATAAATGTTAAAAAAAATTGTTTAAAAAATATGGCAAAACATTTTTCCAAATAATTAGGAACACTTAAAATATAAATAAATTTGCAATATTTATTTCCTAACATAATAGAAGTGTTCAATTTAGAGTGAGAACACATTGTGCTCGCTTCGGCAGCACATATACTAAAACTGGAACGATGCAGACAAGATTAGCATGGCCCCTGCACAAGGATGACACGTAGAGCAAGAACACATTAAGTGGTTCAAAAAATATTCATTCACAGAATTAAAATGTAAAAAATTATGCGTATATTTTATTTATACCATCATTTAAAAATTCTATATACATCTAACACTTCTATATACATCTTGTAATATATATACTATTTCATTATGGAATTATATACATGAATTTATAAATAAAACTATTGAAATTTTATATAAAATTATTTATATAGTGGAGCCCACATGAGAGATTACAAGTCTACTGATTATGTATATAAATGTAGGTTTAAAAAAATCCATTTTTTCCCTCTGAAATGGAACAAGAATTATTAATCTGCATCCATGATTTTGGAGAGATCCATGAGTAGAACTGAATGTATTCGGGCAATTCCTGACAAAAATATGAAAAATTCTCTTTGTATATTTTTTGTTAATTTTCCTGGGACAGAATCCATAGTCTCAGTCTAATTCTAATAAATAATAAATAAATAAACAGATAAATAGCAAGTGAAAAACATAAGTTATACATTACAGAATAACATTATTCAGTCATGGCATTTGGGTACCAATCTAGTGCTTCTGCTGCAGAGTTAATATCTAGTGACAAGGTTACTGGTTTGCTGCATTGCTAGCTATTCAAAATACCCCTGTGAATTTGAGAAGGAAAGGAAAATATATAATTAGCAATCATTTTAGTAGTCATTTGGGAATTTCCTAAAGACAATAAAAGGAATTACACAAAATATGCCAGAGACTAAAATTTTGACTTTAAAGATTTCTCTAGTAATCTAATATTCAGTGACTGAACTGAGTCAGTATTTTTATGTTAACTAATCATTCCCATCTTAGTCAACTGAACAGTTATGGGAGAATAGAACGATTGCTCAACCAGAGTACTGAAAATGTGAAGACTAAGTTCAGAGGCAATGTGACCTTATAAACTGATTTCTCTCTATCTCGAGTCTCCCCAAGTTTTTCTCAAATATAAAATACATAGTCAGGGGAACCTGGGTGGCTCAGTCAGTTAATCGTCCAACTTCGGCTCAGATCATGATCTCACAGCTCGTGAATTCGAGCCCCGCGTCGGGCTCTGGGCCGACAGCTTAAAGCCTGAAGCCTGTTTTAGATTCTGTGTCTCCCTCTCTCTCTGCCCCTCCCCTGCTCACATTCTCTCTCTCTCTCTCAAAAATAAATAAACAGTGAAAAAAAAAATTAAATACATAGTCAAGGGAACACTGACAGCCTAGCTCTAGTTCTCCATTTTAGTGACCGCTTTTTTTTTTTTTAATTTTCACAAGATATGTGGAGCTCACATTTCAATATGTGCCTTTTTATACTTAATCTCTGATTGTTTTTTCCTCCTCACACTCAGGCCAAAAATATACATATATATCACATATTATATATACAATTGCTGCCATCTTTAACTCTCTCTCACTTAAGAGTTATATCTAAAGCAGCAAATGTTTCCTTTTAAATATAACCCTTTTTATACTCATTCGCCATGCACTATTCCTAAATCACTTTTGAAGGCCATCAATAATTGAATCTTCATAATTCTATAATTTCCTATTACCCTTTGGAAAATGGCCACCATAATATTTATTTAGTTATAAATACATATATAGGTATTAATAAAACTTTGAGACCTCCAACTTGTGATAAAAATACTTTCAACTGCCCTACTTATTATTAAAAATATTTCCTCATTCAGTATTTACAACATTGCATGACACATGGAAAATGTTAAAAAGGTATCTGGTACTTTATTAAAGGCATTTTTGCAGGATCTATATCTGATCATTTTTGAGCAACTATTATGTGCAAGACACTACAACAGGCAAAAATTAGTATTTCACAGCCACGTTTTGAAAAGATTTTACAGCTTATTGAATCTTATTTCTTTCACTTAATTATCTCAAGAGAAAAGCAGAATTTATTCTATTATTAAAATAGGGCTTTTAATATATTTTACATATCCCACATTTTTTTCAGTACTCTGACATTTGTTTACTTATTAGATATTTTAAATTATGCCCTTTGCTTCAAAGCCTCAGAGCACAAGTTGGATAAAACTTTCATTAAATATTTAAATAAGGAGAAGAAACAATCAAACAGCAACATAATAATCAAACAAAAAGGCTCCCAGCATAAAACCACAGATCTCACTTATTGAAACAGACTCTTTATTTAGAAGAATAGTGTGTGGTTTCTTTAGCATTATGTATTATTAATGCTAAAATTCAGTACAATGAAATCTGAATTTTGTACAGGGGACAATATGTTCAATAATTAAAGAAGTAGATCAGTTTGCCAATCCTTGGCTTATCCCTTACCCAACTGGTTAAATTATTTAGGCACTTTATCTAATTATAGTTAGATAATTGGTACAATTCATTATCCTATGATGAAAACCTGTTAAGCAATAAATCCTTTCAAATAGAGTTTTATATGTATACAGCAAATTACCTTTACCAGTGTTATTCATTGGTATATTTACCAAAAGAAAGACCCTGTACTTAGACAAAGAGGTATAAGAAGAAAAATTGTGTAACATTATAAAAGTACAATGCTCAAATGCCATTCTGACTAACATGGGCAATTGTTATTTTAGAAGAATCCCGTTTTGTCCTAAAGGCTTCTGAATTGTCTCATGAACATTTAGATTATAGCCTGGCATACACTAGATCTTCAATAAATGGAGAACTCTTTGCATTGGTTCCAAGAGATATTTTTCTGAAAGAGTTTTTATTTTAATAGTTTGTGATGCCCATTTCCACTCTTTCACTTAACATCTTTGTATCTAAGGCCTTTGCATAGATAAGCATAGGAATCATGTTTAGTATCAGAATTAAGGTTTATTTAATTTTATAACAAATTAACTACATTTAACTATTTATCTTGAGGTAAAAGTAAGATATTTGATAAGTAATACTGGGTGAATTTGCTTCTGTTCTTCATTCAGGAGCGCACTGCAAATGGCTCCAATAAACAGATTATTTCTGAAAACGTGTTCAATACTGTTTTTAGTACTGATAAATGTATTCCTCCTCTAATAAAAGCTTTTGAACATATGAAACTCACATTCTGAGTCAAACTAACGTAGGGATCACATGAATTGGACAGTCTAGGAAGGGTTCCCTACTTTATCAGGGACATTTTGGGACCCAATGATGGTCAAGTGATCCGATTTCATTTAAAGAGTTCTTATAATTTGGTTCAAAACAAACATACTTAATGTTGCATTATGCAGTCTTTTCCATTTTTATTCATTTTATAATTCCTTTGGTTGTTGAAATAAAGAACCCTGGACTGTGATTTGAAAATTATAAGTTATTTTCCCTTAGCTTCAAATTTCCAATAAACCAAATAGAGTGTAATATGTTACAATCTTAATTAAAATAAATTTCATTTTGCTCCACAGGCTATACAGTTTTCTTTCTTTAAAAAAAGTTTTAGGGGCGCCTGGGTGGCACAGTCGGTTAAGCATCTGACTTCAGCCAGGTCACGATCTCATGGTCCGTGAGTTCGAGCCCCACGTCAGGCTCTGGGCTGAAGGCTCAGAGCCTGGAGCCTGTTTCTGATTCTGTGTCTCCCTCTCTCTCTGCCCCTCCCCCATTCATGCTCTGTCTCTCTCTGTCCCCAAAATAAATAAATGTTGAAAAAAAATTTTAAAAAGTTTTATAATAAACATGTATTTTCCCATTCATCTGTATCAATTTAATCTCTATAAAGTATTGCCAAACAAAAAAAAAAACATAGAAAAATCATTGTTTAATCTCACTTTATGTTCTAAGCTGAAAAACACTAATCTATAACTTTCCAGTAAAGTCTCTGCTTTATTTCAAAACAATTTCTCCCAACACAAATCAGAATGTTTGTGAATTTATTTAGAAGCAAGAAAAGATGGCTTACCTTCAAAGTAGAAAAAATTGAAGGTTTCTTTTTTTGTTTTTTTATAAAGTTCATATTTTTATGACTATTCTATGGAAAAGAGGAATAAATTGAACTCAACAAGCTAACTAATCTCTTATATAAGGATAACCAATTTCCAAGTTATAGTTCCATTGTACATAAATATAATATTAATACTCATTTTAAAATATATTTTAACATCTATTAAAAGTTAACACTATTCAAGCATTGTTTTCTTTATTTAATTTTTTTAAGTAATTGCTACACCTAACAGGGAGCTTGAATTTACAAACACGAGATCAAAGGTCAAATGCTCTACTGACTGAGCCAGTCAGGCACCCCAAGCACTATTTTCATTGTACAAAAGTACAATTCTTCTTTATATTCCAGTATTTAGGTGTTTACATTCTAAATTTTCATACCCTAATCCCAACACTTGTAATGATAGGTCTATGGAGAACTTCTCTGCTGTCCATGTTTCCTCTACTTCCCCAGTATATCTGTATCCCTCCTTGTCTCAAACTGACCAATGAAAGGAAGGGGGAAATGATGATTTTTTAGATGGCTAGTTCGCTTCATTGTTGGATTTCTTTTCAAAAAGGGATTAGAACATAATATCTTTAGCCAGTAATGAATTACCTGCTTTCTTTGATCACACAGATTTACATGTCTCTTGGCCTAGCCCAAATTCCACCTCCAAGAGTCCATTACCAGCCACACACCAGATAGCTGGGAAAGCAGACATGCTAAAGAGACCTGATCTGAGAATCACTGAAAACTTGAGTAAAGGATTCTGTCCATATATGAAGGCAGCAGAATGGAGAAAAACTGCACTAGTCCCTTCAAAGGAAACAAATGAGGTGAGGTATTAGGTTGACAAGCATCAATATAGGAAGAGAAACCAAATTAATATATACAGCAGTTCACATTTTTCTTGTCTCGGTATGAGGAAAATTAGCTCTTTCTATTCAGGTCACCAGGAAAGCTAATGCCATTGAGAAGCTATTCGGGCCTCTGGGGTAAGCCACATGCCTTTCTTGCTGGCTCGTATTATTCACATAAAGGCTTCTCTTCCCTGTGCACTAGAATGCTTTCAGTTTACAACCCATAAATGGGGGTGTGGACTGGCTAGTGCATGGAATTCTGCAACAAGTGATTTTGCTCATTAAATGGAGGGGCACCTGGGTGGCTCAGTCTGTTAAGCGTCCGACTTCAGCTCAGGTCGTGATCTCGCGGTCCGTGAGTTCAAGCCCCGCGTCGGGCTCTGGGCTGATGGCTCAGAGCCTGGAGCCTGCTTCCGGTTCTGTGTCTCCCTCTCTCTCTGCCCCTCCCCCATTCATGCTCTGTCTCTCTCTGTCTTAAAAATAAATAAACGTTAAAAAAATAAAAAAAAAATAAATGGAGTAAGTGCATCGGGGTCCAGAAGATCACCACATAAAGCAGTATGGTGGCCAAGGGAAGCTGACTTTCTACCACCTCCCAAACTATTGGAAAACTAAGGGAGTACGAAACCCACCATGAGAGGTTGCTTAGGGTAATATCTGAAGCCTCTCTCACTAACTACAAGTAAGCTGGAAGAAATTGCAGCTGTGTACCCAGAAAATACGTGAATTCTTCACTGATTTCCTTCAGCAGATTGTTGAGGCTTCCTTAGAGTTCACTGTCAGTGACCCAGGGGCAGATAAAATCTGCCCTTTGGTCTTAGCAAACTTTCTCTGGCTTTTTTGGCAACTATCCAAAATCAAGTTAAGAAAAAGGTGGTAAAATGGCAAGGACATAATGTTACTCAAATTTAATAGCAACTATTCAGTTTGGGGACACTGAGAAAAAAAAAGAGGAAGAGAAATTAGAGTGTTATGCAGGCTGCTCAGTTAGAACTCTTTGCTAAAGGGAATGATCTTTATTCTGACTAACCCACAAAAGGCAAAATGAAGAAAGGAAACTGTATGTCATTATTGAAAAAAAAAAAAAAAAAAAAAACCAGGATGTTGAAAAAGGAGTTGTAGAAAGAGACTCTGGGGGTGCAGGAATTAGTAACAAGGAAACCAAGAAAGCCCAGAAGGTTAGGGAGCGATTGACAAGTGTCTTAAAATGGACCGATTTAATGAATCTCGGGGGGGTTGGGGGGCAGGGTGGCAACTGGTGATATTAGTGATACTTATTATTCTGCAATTTCCTCAGAAATTTCTTGCTTTCCATTTGGTGATAGAGCAATACAGGTTGCTGGTATTTCAGATCGGCCTTTTATCTCTTCCTTTTCCTCTGCTTTTACCATACAGATAGGTCCTCTTGCTGAGAAACATGTGCAAGGTATTTTCTCTTGATTTTCCTTTAAATCTACTAGAGAGATACCTGCCATGTAACTTAAAGGTTACCATAACCCTGTATTCCAGATAGTCTGTGGAGCAACTTGGTAAAAGACACCTAAATTGATCAACTATGTGCCTTCTGAAAGTAAAGTGTTCTGATAGATAGTGGCAGACCATTCTGGAAAAACACTCCAAACCACATAGCTTTGGGATATGGCAGAGAGTGGAATTTTCATACCTTTTTGGAAAAACACTGAGCTGAATAAATCAGTGTGTCACTTTGGAGGATGCCTTAGTGACATGTAATCTGAGATAAAGAACCATAAAAATCATTTCCCAAAAGAATAATCCATGGCCATATGTAAAATAATATCCTTTGTCAATATCTCAATTAGGGGGAATAAAATAGTTATAAAGCAATAAGAAAAGTAAAGAGTAATTTAAATAGTGCACTCACCTGTAATACTATGCTTCTGATAAAGGAGGAAGGTAAATTTGATAAAGATGATTAACCACTATACATTTTTGTGCATAATTTTTCCATCAATCTCTGTAGTTCCCAACGCAGTAACTATTCTCACTTCTGCCTTGAGTAACACTGTCTGCACAATATTTCTCTATAATTCATCTACGTTCTGATTTTTCTCTATTTCTTTCTGTTTCACTAGAGAAAGGATCTAAATTATTGCTTACTTTTCTTTAGGAAGGAATTCAGTATTTATGTTAAAGTATTCTTTGGGGCGCCTGGGTTAAGCATCCGACTTAGGCTCAGGTCATGATCTTGCAATCCGTGAGTTTGAGCCCCGCGTCAGGCTCTGTGCTGATAGCTCAGAGTCTGGAGCCTGTTTCAGATTCTGTGTCTCCCTCTCTCTCTGACCCTCCCCCATTCATGCTGTCTCTCCCTGTCTCAAAAATAAATAAACGTTAAAAAAATATATTTTTGGGGCGCCTGGGTGGCTCAGTCAGTTAAGCACCCGACTTCGGCTTGGTCACGATCTCACTGTCCGTGAGTTCGAGCCCCATGTCGGGCTCTGTGCTGACTGCTCAGAGCCTGGAGCCTGTTTCAGATTCTGTGTCTCCCTCTCCCTCTGACCCTCCCCCATTCATGCTCTGTCTCTCTCTGTCTCAAAAATAAATGAACGTTAAAAACAATTTTTTAATATATTTTAATAAAGTATTCCTCAAGGGTCTTGAGACTTTCCTTTGCTTTTTTCTAGACATTTACAGAAAAACTTAGAGAAATTTGTCTCACCACAAAAATTTGTAAGTATTCAAAATATAGATGAATTGCTGGTATCCTCAGAAACTTTAAGAACATTGCAAAACTGACACTTGGGTCTTTGTTACAGTTGTTTGCTTCACAGGACATGAGTCCTCCCCAAAACTAATTGCAATTATTGCTCATGTGAAGTCTAACATTTACAGCATCTGTTGTCAGCTGGTAGGCCACAGAGTATTATAATCTAGAAGTTAGCTCACTTTGCAGACCAAACAACCTACTACCCCAAAACCCCAAAAGACAAAAAAACCCCAAAAACCAAAGCAACAAATAGACTATTGGGATGGGGGGAATACAATATTGTGGATACTGGGTTCAATTTTTTTTTCAGAAAATGATGGAGCAGTTTGTGATAATTAACTATTTTGGTTCTACTTTTATAATCTGAGGTGGTTTTGGGGAGCCTGGGTGGCTCAGTCAGTTGAACATCCGACTTGGGCTCAGGTCATGATCTCGTGGTTCATGGGTTCCAGCCGGGTGTTGGGCTCTATGTTGACAGCTCAGAGCCTGGAGCCTGCTTCGGATTGGATTCTGTGTCTCCCCTCTGCCCCTACCCCACTCGCACTCTGTCTCTCTCAAAAGTAAATAAACATTAAAAATAAACTGAAAATATGAGAAGGTTTTTTAATAAGTGAAACTGGGTACATCTCTACCCTGTTTTTAAAAAATTGGAGCAATTCTCTTTAATAAACATTTTTTTTCCTCAACAAAAACTACTGTTTCTCAGGCAAAATTGTTTGCTGATTTGTCAGAGATAAAAATTTATAATTAACTGCTCAGATAGCAGCATTTCACATTAGAGTTCATACAGGGCAAAATGACAAAGTTTCTAAAGATCCTCCACAGATTAGATGATGCCTACTGACACTGGGGAGGTCCAGATGCTTTACTCAACCCACAAATTCAAATGCTATTCTTTTTTGGAAACAACCTCATAGACACAACCACAAATCACATTCAACTAGAGATATCTGGGCATTCCTTGTTTCAACCAGTCAAGTTAGCACATAAAATTAACCGTGAAAGTTAAAAACAAAAACAAAAACAAAATAAAAACTAGATTAATGTTTCTCATGAGAAGCCAACTTCTCAGGAAAACTGGATGATGGTTCTGATCCAGGACTTAAAATTTAAGTTGTCTAGAATAAGTGGTGTTGTTTGCTGAATACAAATTAAAGGAGCTCTTCTAACAAACGTGTTCTATTCTCAGACTGCTGTGTTCTGCTATGCACAGAATTATTTCCATTACTTTAAAAAGCACATTTTACTAAAAAACAAACATGTTATTTGTTACATTAGTTTGTTGTTGTTGTTGTTGTTGTTGTTGTTGCTGTTGTTTCTGTATTGCCCACATGTTGAAGTCCACCAGTACCTCAGAATGACACTTTATTTGGAAACTGGGCGTTGCCAGTGTAATTAGTAAAGATGAGACCATGTTGGAATAGGGTGGGCTCCTAATCCAGCATGACTCATATCATTATATAAGAAAGAGATATATGGACACATATTACACACACAAGGAAAATGTCATATGGAGATAAAGGCAGAGATCAGAATTAATGCTTCTACAAGCTAAGGGGCACCAAAGATTGCCAGCAAATCACCAGATGACATGTAAGAGGGACTAAACAGTCTCCCTCATTGCCCTCAGAAGGAACCAACACTGCTTTTTCATACTTTTTTAAATGTTTATTTATTTTTGAGGGAGAGACAGAGACAGAGCAAGCGGGGGAGGGGGGAAACAGAGAAAGGGAGACACAGAATCCAAAGCAGGCTCCAGGCTCCAAGCTGTTAGCACAGAGCCTGACATGGGGCTTGAACCCACGAACCATGAGATCATCACCTGAGACAGAGTCGGAGGCTCAAATGACTGAGCCACCCAGGTGCCCAAACCCTGCTGACATCTTAATCTTGGACCTTTCAAGCCTCCAGAAATGTAAAACAATACATTTCTGCTTTTTATACCAACTAGCATGTGGTACTTTGTTACAGGAAACCTAGCAAACTAATATACCCAGTAATGGTTCTCGCAGTCTCGTTTCCTATCATTTCTAAATTGTACTCCCAGTATAAACAGGATCTGTATTTATAACTCTTAACAATGTGATGATTGACACAGTAAAAGTGGTACCATCTCCATTAATAATTTTTTACGACAACAAAGTAAAAATAATTAAATGTATTCAGGTTCTCAAGCCCTAATCTCTCTCCCTCTCTCTCTCTCATATACACACAAATGTACTGGAAGGATGATGTAGAAATAAACATCTAATTAATGCACAAACAAATCTGGCATTCACAGATAGAAACTGCAAAAGACAGGTCTAATGTCATTTAATTAACTTTGGGATGCCGGTTCACTCCAAACCCAATATAGGTAGATAAGCAAAGGTGAATGTCTATTACTAATGGAGATTTAGGTGGCTGTTATAATAATGTAACTGTTGATTTAGACTCAATGCCAAAACAAAAGAAAACAACAAGCCCGCAGGTGGGTTTATCCTTAAGACTTATAGCTATAAGTAAACACTAGAAGCTTAATCTCTGCCTTTCAATGAGTGCCTCATCATAAGACTTTAGATTTAGATGATGGTGGTATATATCAATGCATTTCACACTTGGGAAAAACTACTGAAAATTATAGAAAATTACTAATGAGACTAAATTGTCATATCAGTGTGATGGCAGTTACGATTCACTGACACTCAAAATTTGTTGGACCTTGCAAGAGAAACTTCTAATTAAAAATTTAGACTTTGAGTCTCCAGAGTTGAGTCATTCCTTAGGTTTGGAAGAGACAGGACTTTATTTATTGGACCTTACAAGAGAAACTTCTAATTAAAAATTTAGACTTCGAGTCTCCAGAGTTGAGTCATTCCTTAGGTTTGGAAGAGACAGGACTTTATAATGAACCACTAAATTGTATTTTCATAATAATTTGAGAATGCAATATTGACAACACAACAACTGATAAAATTAATGTATGGCTAAAAACATTTCTGTAATGTAGATAATAACCAAGTATCTGATTTAACTGCTTACCACTGCAATGATATACTAAAAGGTTATTCCCTCAAAGTAAATAAAGTACTGACTTTAAAAAAAATTCAATAATTCTGTTATTTCACCATTCTAACAATCTCTTTTCTTTATATTTTACTGTAGATTTGCTGGATATTTAGACTGCTGTAACCTGCCTAGAAAAAGACAGGAACAACAAAGGAAATAATAATTAGAAATTTTAATGTTACTATTTTATAAGTGAAAAAAAAAGGAAGAGGCCTCCCCTCCTTCTTTTTCCAAGAGCAGTAACTTTAAAGAACTCTGTGAGTTCCTTCTCTCTCTCCTTGAAATATGTGTAAATCTTTTTTGAAACTAAATACAAATCTTGCCAATTTTAGGACTCAGGAATGTGTTTCTCAAGGACCTAGGCACTGTCTGTTTGAAATGCAAACATCAAGGAAGATGTGCACATCTCTCCCAATTTCTGTGAGAAAATAGGAGCCTCACTTGGACAGAAGCCTCTCCAAGTTGCAGAACTACCTCTTGACATAAAGAAATGAGAAGTTCATTTTTAAGAAAAGAAACTAACATTGATGGCCACTCCCATCATCAAGTAAATTTGAAACGATGTTGTCATTTTCCCATATTTGAAAATAGTCATTGTTTTTCTTGAGAACATGAATGTAATGGATTGTATCTGCTTGGTTCTGTCTTTGAAGTCTCTTAGTGGATTGCTTTTGATGTGCATCGTATGTTGGTTTAATGTTTACTCAATAATAAAATTGTTTTTTTTTTCTCTTCTAATTTTATGGGGAGATTTTCTGGGCTGGGAAAAGATTTCATTTTTAATTATATTTACCCAACAAATGATACCAAAACTTTACACAGTTATTCCAGAAGAGCAGAGAACAGACTGACCTCACTTATAGACATGCATACAAAATCCTTACATAAATGGTAAAAGTAAGTGATAAAAATATGTACATGGATATCCAATTGCATTACTTACAATAACAAAGAGTGCAAAAACTCTTCAACAACAGAAGGAACTTTAAATTACAAATCATTCATTTTAGTAAGTATGCAGCCAATAAAGAAATATTTTAAAGAATGATGTGGGGCATAGAAGTTGTATCCAGTTTTTAACCTGTGATCTGATTTTGCCTTTTTGTTTTTCCTCATCTACTAATGCTTTGGGTCTAGTCCACTTGATTTTCATACCACATTTTCAAACTGCCTCTAAAAGTCTGAGCTACTGATGCTCTCAGCCTTCTGTTATGCTGTGTCCTCTGGCAGTGACACCCAGACAGAGGATGATCTGACTTTAAGCCTTTTTGCACAGTTTAATGAAAGTATTTTTAAAATAAAGCAGGACTCATATTGTGATTAATGGAAGATCCACATGTGATGGTGTAGCAGGATTCTAGCACAGAGAATCATGACACTAAAGCTTTTCTTTCCAGGAAGCAACTTTATTCCTGCCAGCACCGCTCAGTTGGGTGCCTACAGAAGAACTGAGCCTTGAATGCCACATGGCTTAGTTTTTTAGACATTTTTTTTTTTTTTACTTCTTTGTCTCCCATATAAGGTAACAAACACAAACACACAGCATGCAGTCTGATTAAGTGGTCTCCTGTGACAAGGTCATAAGGGATACTGTCACATTCTTGCATAGCCAGGTTCCCTTGAGGTCCCCCCCCCTTAGGGAGGGTACCCTACCATAAGGGAAAAGAATGTCTGCCTACAGAATTTCACAAAATATAATCATTATACATATTTTAAATCTGTTTATCATGTCTGGATAGAGTATCTGGACATAGCTCCCTGAAAGGAAATCCAAATCATACCTTACCTCCCATCCTTTTGAGACACTGAGCATGGTGAATATTAAATTCATCAAACTAAATAGAGCTAATGGTTTTTAATAAGGCCCCTTCTTCTCCTTCTCTCAGGAAAGCTGTTTCCAATCTGATATTTCCTTTCTTCAACTTTTTGTTTTTTTGACCATTTTACCATAAGTAATGTAGCTCCATTTTAAGTTGCCTTTGTATTTGTTCGAGTATCCAACACTCCCAACATTCCCTGGTTAATTTGTTTTAGGGCCGGTGTTAAAAATTGCATACCTCCTGTTATTTCTCAAAATGTCAGGCACACAGTATATCCTTAATATTTCTGAAATAAAGGAAGGGAAAAAGGTATGAAGGAAAAATAAAAAACAAAGGAGGATCTCTAGGCAAAGCCTTAGGATAGATTGCACTAAAACTATAAATGAGGAGTACTCCATGTCTTCAAGGTTTTTTCTACATATTTTCCCTAAATTTAGGTAAATTATAAATTTATCCAATGGCAATCTCCAGTCTAACTTCAAATTAAAACATAGACACAACATATAAAATATACTTCAGTAGATAATTTGAATGAATTGATAGCATTTCCATAAATAACTACCATGCAAGATTTTTATATGGAAGACTCAAGAGATAAAGAGTGCTAAAAATGATGGTCAAGAAATTTTACTCAAAGAATGCCAGTTAACTAAGATATATATTTTTAAAAACTCATGCTTCATCTCCAAGGTATTTAGTGTTTGAACTGACTCAAGTAGGCTTTTGGAAATCTTTTTTTTTTTTTAAATCAAATTTGCCATTCCAGTAAGTTTTTATAAGTATTAATACATATTGTGTGCTAGCTTCTCATGACAAATAGATTAAAATCCTTTTTGAGATATTTCTTCAATTTTTAAATAATTACATTAAATAGAGATAAAAGTCTGATTATTAAATTGATATGAGGACTCAATTGAAATGCATGAAATATGAACTATTTCAGGAACTAGTTCCTATTCATTTGGCAACAGATAAAATTAAAAACTATTCGTTAGTTGATTTGAAGGTTCATTCAATTTTTTATCTTTTGTGAATCCTTCTTTTTATGTTATAATTAATGAATGAGATTTATTATATAATTTTTAATGTATATACAATGCTTGATAACGGTCCCAAAATCTTGTGTATCTTCTGTTCCAGACTACTCCATTTCTCTATATTATTTTATTATGTAAAAAATTTAACATAATTTCATTTTAATAATTAATGGATAAATACAAAGTTGTCAAGGAGAATCCCTTTCCTCAAGGAATTCATAAATTAGCTCATGTGACAAATAGGTATTTAACATTATCTGAGAACTAATATAGCATTACAGTTAAGAGCTTGAATTCTGGACTCAGACAACCAGTTTCAAAATCGTTTGTGGTTACGTCTTGGTGAACAAAATCAACTCCTCCTTCCCCCAAAACTGGTTCAAATATCAAGACTGATGATGCCATAGTCACTCTCACACACACATACACACTACAGAGGTATGATGTTTTATAACTCATATTATGAAGGTTTTTCAGGAGAGGAAGGCACGCATGCAATTTTATCTCAAATTTTTGAGCTGAAGGGGCTTTATGGCTTTGGTTATTTTTGCAGTCAGGGTGTGAAGGTGGGGTGAGGATTTCAATGTAAGGGCAAAGGATTGTGCTTGAACCTGTCACTATTGCCAAAAGACAGATCATGTGAGCTTTCTTACTGAGTGTTGTCCAAATGTGGAACAAGAGCGATAAAGAGACGGTAGAGGCCTCTAAATAATGTCAGCTAATCAAGCACTAAAATGGAGTCAGACTCTTAATTAGAAAAAAACTTCATCACTTCCTAGTTATGGGACATTGGGCAAATCACTTTACTCACTATATAATCAGAATATCAAACTCTTCCTCATAGATTTTTTTTCATTCACTTTATAGATAAAATGGAGATAATACTGGTCCTTACCACATAGAGTTATTGCAGGGATTAAAAAAGATATATGGTTATTATATTCCTTAGAAACTTTTTGGGCACAGAATGATCTCAGAACCAGTTGTTCTTATGGAACTGTTATGTGATAGACCCTTGTGTTAAGCAGAGTATATGGCATTTATCTGCCATCAAGAGCTCACACTGTCAATGGGAAGAGCTAAAAAATAACTCTAGTACTTATTCTATAAATTAGAGAAAAGAGATGGTTTAGATTTAGAAATGGGAGAGCTTAACTCTAATTCTGGAGCAGTTAAAATTTGACATCTACATTGAAGGCTGAGTAGTGGTTTCACATGGAGAGAAGAGAAAAATATTTTTCACACAGAAGGAACAGTGTGTGAAGAAACACTGAGGTACAGAAAATGTAAGGTAGGAAACAGAATGACAATTAGAGAGTAGGCTTTGCAGAGAGGACTGGATATCCCCAAGACAACCAGTGACCTGTGAAAGAATTATAGTAAATTGCCAAACTGTGCATTACAAACAAAAATCATAGGAGATTTCAAAAACAGAAATGAATGACAACAGAAACAACAGAAGAATCATTCTGAGAGGTATGCACTTTAATATCTACGTTAGTGGAATTTTTCTAAAATAAGAAAGGAAGTTAAATACATTCCATGTAATGGTAAACACAAAGAGTATATATAGCTGGATATCTCTGGAAAAGACTTACTAGACCAAGTCAGAAGGTAGATGTGCAGAGACTGTGATGAATAAATTAGTAAAAACCATGGTATAGTATTTGCAACATTCAAGTATATTCATAAAATCATGGGAATACTTTAGGACAATGGCACATAAAAAGATCAAAAGATATGGAAATACTTTGCCTATGAATGTAGTCCAAAAGTCAACTGTCTATAGAAAATCTACTGTCCACTGTATTTTACTAACAGTTTTTTTTTTCTTTTTTGCTCAGTTTATAGTAGCAAACAACAGAGATGAGGCCATGGCTCTCACAAAGCCGGCACTCTAACAATGAAGACAAAAGGTAAATGAATAAAGAGATAATTTCAGTTGTAAATGTTATGAGGTCAACAAAACAGAATGAATGATAGAAAGTGAGTTCTGGACATGTGGAGAATTTTAGAAAAGATCTTCTAGAAGTTTGATCTGAAACTTCAATGAGAAGGCAAAGTCTACACAATGATCTAGGGAAGAATATCCAAATACAACATGGTTCTAGGAGAAAATGGGTATGAAGTGGTGATGGGTTCAATTAGAGTGTGGGAAATGTGAATAAAATAAGAAAGGGTAAATAGAAGCTTGAAATCAACCACAGGAAAAAGTCTGGAAAACCTCCAAAAGCATGGAGGTTAAAGAACACCCTACTAAAGAATGAATGGGCCAATTTGAGAAGAAATTACAAAAAAATATAAGGAAACAAATGAAAATGAAAATACAACAATCCAAACGCTTTGGGATGCAGCGAAGGCAGTCCTGAGAGGAAAATACATTGCAATCCAGGCCTATGTCAAGAAACAAGAAAAAAAAAACAAATACAAAATCTAACAGCACACCTAAAGGAAATAGAAGCAGAACAGCAAAGACAGCCTAAGTCCAGCGGAAGAAGAGAAATAATAAAGATCAGAGCAGAAATAAACAATATAGAATCTAAAAAAACTGTAGAGCAGATCAACGAAACCAAGAGTTGGTTTTTTGAAAAAATAAACAAAATTGACAAACCTCTAGCCAGGCTTCTCAAAAAGAAAAGGGAGATGACCCAAATAGATAAAATCATGAATGAAAATGGAATGATTACAACCAATCCCTCAGAGATACAAGCAATTATCAGGGAATACTATGAAAAATTATATGCCAACAAACTGGACAACCAGGAAGAAATGGACAAATTCCTAAACACCCACACGCTTCCAAAACTCAATCAGGAGGAAATAGAAAGCTTGAACAGACCCATACCTAGCCAAGAAATTGAATCAGTCATCAAAAATCTCTCAACAAATAAGAGTCCAGGACCAGATGTCTTCCCAGGGGAGTTCTACCAGACATTTAAAGCAGAGATAATACCTATCCTGCTCAACCTATTCCAAGAAATAGAAAGGGAAGGAAAACGTCCAGACTCATTCTATGAAGCCAGTATTACTTTGATTCCTAAACCAGACAGATCCCAGTAAAAAAAAGAGAACTATAGGCCAATATCCCTGATGAATATGTATGCAAAAATTCTCAATAAGATACTAGCAAATCGAATTCAACAGCATATAAAAAGAATTATTCACCATGATCAAGTGGGATTCATTCCTGGGATGCAGGGCTGGTTCAACATTCCCAAATCAATCAATGTGATACATCACATTAATAAAAGAAAAGATAAGAACCATATAATCCTGTCAATCAATGCAGAAAAGGCCTTTGACAAAATTCAGCAATGCTTCTTCATAAAAACCCTCGAGAAAGTCAGGATAGAAGGAACATACTTAAACATCATAAAAGCCATTTATGAAAAGCCCACAGCTAACATCATCCTCAATGGGGAAAAACTGAGAGCTTTTTCCCTGAGATCAGGAACACGACAGGGATGTCCACTCTCACCGCTGTTGTTTAACATAGTGTTGAAAGTTCTAGCATCAGCAATCAGACAACAAAAGGAAATCAAAGGCATCAAAATTGGCAAAGATGAAGTTCAGCTTTCGCTTTTTGCAGATGACATGATATTATACATGGAAAATCCAACAGACTCCACCAGAAGTCTGCTAGAACTGATACATGAATTTAACAAAGTTGCAGGATACAAAATCAATGTACAGAAATCAGTTGCATTCTTATACACTAACAATGAAGCAGCAGAAAGACTAATAAAGAAACTGATCCCATTCACAATTGTGCCAAGGAGCATAAAATACCTAGGAATAAACCTAACCAAAGATGTAAAAGATCTGTATGCTGAAAACTATAGAAAGTTTATGAAGGAAATTGAAGAAGATATAAAGAAATGGAAAGACATTCCCTGCTCATGGATTGGAAGGATAAATATTGTCACAATGTCAATACTACCCAAAGCTATCTACACATTCAATGCAATCCCAATCAAAATTGTACCAGCATTCTTCTCGAAACTAGAACAAGCAATCCTAAAATTCATATGGAACCACAAAAGGCCCCGAATAGCCAAAGGAATTTTGAAGAAGAAGACCAAAGCAGGAGGCATCACAATCCCAGACTTTAGCCTCTACTACAAAGCTGTCATCATCAAGACAGCATGGTATTGGCACAAAAACAGACACATAGACCAATGGAATAGAATAGAAACCCCAGAACTAGACCCACAAACGTATGGCCAACTCATCTTTGACAAAGCAGGAAAGAATATCCAATGGAAAAAAGACAGTCTCTTTAACAAATGGTGCTGGGAGAACTGGACAGCAACATGCAGAAGATTGAAACTAGACCACTTTCTCACACCATTCACAAAAATAAACTCAAAATGGATAAAGGACCTGAATGTGAGACAGGAAACCATCAAACCCTAGAGGAGAAAGCAGGAAAAGACCTCTCTGACCTCAGCCGTAGCAATTTCTTACTTGACACATCCCCAAAGGCAAGGGAATTAAAAGCAAAAATGAACTACTGGGACCTTATGAAGATAAAAAGTTTCTGCACAGCAAAGGAAACAACCAACAAAACTAAAAGGCAACCAACGGAATGGGAAAAGATATTTGCAAATGACATATCGGACAAAGGGATAGTATCCAAAATCTGTAAAGAGCTCACCAAACTCCACACCCAAAAAACAAATAACCCAGTGAAGAAATGGGAAGAAAACATGAATAGACACTTCTCTAAAGAAGACATCCAGATGGCCAACAGGCACATGAAAAGATGCTCAATGTCGCTCCTCATCAGGGAAATACAAATCAAACCCACACTCAGGTATCACCTCACGCCAGTCAGAGTGGCCAAAATGAACAAATCAGGAGACTATAGATGCTGGAGAGGATGTGGAGAAATGGGAACCCTCTTGCACTGTTGGTGGGAATGCAAATTGGTACAGCCGCTCTGGAAAGCAGTGTGGAGGTTCCTCAGAAAATTAAAAATAGACCTACCCTATGACCCAGCAATAGCACTGCTAGGAATTTACCCAAGGGATACAGGAGTGCTGATGCACAGGGGCACTTGTACCCCAATGTTTATAGCAGCACTCTCAACAATAGCCAAATTATGGAAAGAGCCTAAATGTCTATCAACTGAGGAATGGATAAAGAAATTGTGGTTTATATACACATTGGAGTACTACATGGTAATGAGAAAGAATGAAATATGGCCCTTTGTAGCAACATAGATGGAACTGGAGAGTGTGATGCTAAGTGAAATAAGCCATACAGAGAAAGACAGATACCATATGTTTTCACTCTTATGTGGTTCCTGAGATACTTAACAGAAACCCATGGGAGAGGGGAAGGAAAAAAAAAAAAAGAGGTTAGAGTGGAAGAGAGCCAAAGCATAAGAGACTCTTAAAAACTGAGAACAAACTGAGGGTTGATGGGGGGTGGGAGGGAGAAGGGGGGGGTGATGGGTATTGAGGGCACCTTTTGGGATGAGCACTGGATGTTGTATGGAAACCAATTTGACAATAAACTTCATATATTGAAAAAAAAAGGGTAAATAGAATACTCCTTTACAGGAGAAACAAATTGGATTGGGGAAATGAATAGGAGATGAAAGAGAAAAAATGTGCAAATAAAATGCCAAGAAGAGAAAGTAGGAAAAGCCTAACAATATTGAGGGTCTATATGCTTTACAGTGCATTTTTCAAATAAGCTTTATAGTAACAATTCAAGCTACATGGTAGAAGTCATTTAACATATGGAAAACTGTGGTTGTAAACTGTTACAGGCTTTCTTAGAGTCACACTTCAGAATTTAAAACCAGTCTCCTGACTTCAAAGCCCAGGGTACTGGCATTTTACCTTACTTTCTCCACAGGTTTAAGTGATGCCTGGCAGTACCACTGGCACAGAGAGGATATTTAGAAAAGAAGGTTTATATACTTAGAAAATGGTTTTATTTTAGATATCTACATGGAATTATGTCCCAGACCTTTGGAGTTAGATAACAAATAAGGAAAGGTTCCAGAATATACTGATTTGAATACACTCAAAAATGAGAAAGTTGGAAATTAAAAAAAAAAAAATTGGTAATACTTTTCCTCATCAGTTTATGGGCCTGAAAAAAATACTGATTTGATTAAAACATTATAATTTATTTAAATTCATTTACCATTTGATTATGACCATGAATGGCATATTATTAGTGAAACTTCAATGTCCAACTTTCTGAAAAAAACTAATATTTGCCTTATTTGAATGCTAAACACTCAGAAAAATCTCTATTGAGGCAATCCATTTCAAAGCAAAAATCTAATTAATTGTGAAACTCTGGTTTTATTTTATACTAGTTCTAGAATGTGAAGACCATATGAATAGTTAAATGATATTCAGAGTAAAAAATATTTGCAAAATACCACAATTTAAATAAGTTTGAGTAATTAATGAAGAGAATGATACAATGAAAGAGCCTACAAAATCATGGGGAAGAATTTCTTCTTTTTGATACATTTAAACTTACTCAGAATAATTTACATGGAAGATAAAATGGAAGACTGCAGGACTCTGGGAAGATGGCAGAATAGGAAGCACTTGGAATCTGTCTCCCCACCCAGACAACAATTGCACTGACAGAAGGTACTGATATAATTAGTTTGGAGCTCTAGAGTCTATTAAGCCTTGCAACCTCCAAGAGAAGGCTTGGAAGATAAGCTGGATTAATTCAGTTAATTTCAGCTTTTAGTTCAGCAGCTACTACCCATCCCCACCATCCAGCCCCCTGACAGGGACCCATACACATGTTCCTAGAGGAGATAATACACAGATTACAGAAGCCAGTGTAGACCATAATAATTTTATTCTCAAAATATCAAGATTACATGATACAAAATATTTTTATTTCCCTAAAATAATCTTCTGTGAAGAAACAGAATTTTAAGGATGAGTTTTCTGAATTGGTCTGAGGTATCTGGAATTAGCTTTGTAATCTGATGGAAGATGTTAATGATTATTTCCAATAGTAGAAAGGACACTGATAGTTTATGGCATGAGCTTACAAAAGAGATAGGCAAATGTCTTCATGGATTACTCCTAGTGGCCTAGTTGTCATAAGCCAATTTTAACAAAAACTGAACATTTTTATTCAAACATTTGTTTTGAACATTTTTGGAAAACAAACCAATATAATGAAGTTGGTGATTGCTCCTGTTGATGGAGAAAGTGGTGGGAAAAAAATGGATGAGTTTAGGATTCAAATTCCCACCTCAAATGCTTTATAAATGATCTGAAGGTGTTTATTTATGCCCTAAAGGATACCTGATGCCTTGTAGCAGGTGAGCAAAAATTTCTGAAAATCAAACATGGACTTCTATCAGGTGACTGGCTGAATTACAATGCTTGACTCCTAGATTTCCAGGAAGTGTCTATTGTTAAAGTGAAAGTAATGATTGGGAAAGAATGGGATACTGTAAATTGGGACAGGGTTATGTGAGAAAACCCTAATGAAACTGGGAACACTGAGCTCTTAAATTCGGATGAGTCTTCTCTGCCAGTAGAAAAAGTCTCCCCACATACACTGAACATGGCTTTTGTATGCCAAGAGGAAGTAATGCCCCCCCCCCATTCCTACTTTCCCAGAAAGTGGCCTCTCTTTCTGCAATGAAAGTAGCCTCCCTACCCCCAGTATGACCTCACTACTTCCAATGATATCAGCCTTTCCACCACAGTCTGAGGGAATTAATAATCCACAGGCTAAGGCAATTCTAATGCAGTTGCCATGTAAGATGATGCTTATTCTTCTTAAGACCAATCTTTACCTCCCTTCTATGCTTCTAGACCTATAACCAGACTCCAGCCCCAGCAGGCCCAGAAAGGTGACATACAAAGTATGACCCATGGATAGGTGTGGTATACTCCAAAAGAACTACTTGAGCCCTATTTCTTTCTATTTTAATTCCAGTGTAGTTAACATATAGTGTTATATTAGTTTCAGGTATACAATATATTGATTCAACACTACCATACATTACTCAGTGTTCATCAACAAAGTCCTCCTCTTGGGGTGCCTGGTGGCTCAGTTTGTTAAGCATCCAACTCTTGATTTTAGCTCAGATCATAATCTACCATTTGTGAGATCAATCCCCACATCAGGGTCTGTGCTGGTGGCACGGAGCCTGCTTGGGATTCTCTGTCTCCTTCTCTCTGCCTCTCCCTGGCTCATGCACCTGTGCATTCTCTCTCTCTCAAAACAAACAGACATTAAGAGAGAGGGGGGGGGCATTTGGGTGGCTCAGTCAGTTAAGCGTCCGACTTTGGCTCAGGTCATGATCTTGTGGTCCGTGAGTTCAAGCCCCAGGTTGGGCTCTGTGCTGACAGCTCAGAACCTGGAGACTGCTTCTGATTCTGTGTCTCCCTCTCTCTCTGACCCTCCCGCCATTCATGCTCTGTCTCTCTCTGTCTCAAAAATAAATAAATGTTAAAAAAAATTAAGAGAGAGAGAGAGAGAGAAGCCTACTTTTAATCCCCTTTACTTATTTCACCCATTCCGCCACCCACCTCCCCTCTGGTAATCATGTTTGTTCTCTACAGTTAAGAGTCTCGTTTTTTCATTTGTTTCTTTTTTTCCTTTATTTTTGTTTTGTTTCCTAAATTCTACATTAAGTGAAATTATATGATATTTGTCTTTCTCTGACTTATTTTATTTAGCATTATACTCTCTAGAGCCATCTATATTATTGCAAATGGCAAAAATTCATCATTTTTATGACGGAATAATATTCCACAGTGTGTGTGTGTGTGTGTGTGTGTGTGTGTGTGTGTGTGTGTGTGTGACCTTCTTTACCCATACACCTATCAAAGGACACTTGGGCTGCTTCCGAAATTTGGCTATTATATATAATGCTGCAATAAGCTGGAGTTTTATAATTTATGCTGACAAAAATCCAGAAAACATGTGGGAATGGACACTAAGGGGGTGAGATGATTGTGGAAGGAACAAAAAGTTGGATATGGCTGAAGTTATTGAGATGAGCTAAATAAATAGAGATTCTGTATTTAATGTTACAATTTTGAGAATTAGAAAGAGTAATAGCTGGTTGGGTGATTGTCTTAAACATGGACTGAAAGGTGGCTCACAGTCAGTGAATTAAAAATGCCTAACCAATCTTGGTTTAATGTACAAGAAAAACTCAAAGGCTTACAAGGGATTGTAACTTACAAAGTTAAAGTGGATTTGTCATTTAATAACTATACTGAGAGTGTCCAGAAGACATACCTTCCACTAACACTGTGAGACGTAAATTTGTGAGGGCAGGCCTGCCATCCTTGAAGACTTCCATGATCACATTTCTTTACAGGCCAGACTTTAAAGCGGAAACTGCAGTCACTGAAATGCAATGGGAATAACTGGATTCCAGGGTAGTAGGAGTCAAGTGATGGCACTCGACCATCAAAGGCAAGGTGGATATGGTTACTGTGATAGCCAGCAGAGTGGCAATCAATGGCATTCAGATAAGATATTCTGTCTCTGACATACAGATGGCATTGGTTAGTTTATCATGGGATTCCTGTAAGTGATAGAGATAGGGAGCCTACTAAATTTGGAATTAACCTATATAAGAAGAAAAGCTCTAGGTTAAATGTACAAAAGGCCTACTTGAATTACAAAAAAGAGCCACAGCTCTTTCATTAATTCCCAGACTTGAGTCAGTTTATAGACCAGAGCCCCTTGAATGAACAATAGGCTGGGTTCCCTTGAGAACGGATCTCAGTGCACTACCAAATATACATACTGTTAAACTTTCTCCCAGCCTTGCCCCAAAGGGACCTACAGTCTTTTGCCAGGTAACTGTCCATTTGGGGAAAGGGAAATAATCAGAACTTTTGGGGACTAGTGAACACTATCTCTGAACGCTGAATGAACACTAATTCTAGGAGACTCAAAATGGCACTGCCTCTATCTAGGAAAATAGCAAACTAAAAGCAAATACCTCATTCCTAGAGGGATTTGAGAAGTAAATGCCACTGATAACTTGAAAGATGTAGGAGTGATGATTTCTACTACATCGTCATTTAACTAGTCTTTTGGCCTGTGAAGAAAACAGATGGATCCTGGAAAATGATAGTGGATTCTTATAAACTTTACCAGAAACTGACTCCAACTAAAGTTGCTGAATCAGATGTGGTCTCGAAACATATCCCTAGTACCTGGTAACACTGATCTGGCAAATGTTTTTTCCTCAATACCTGCCAACAAAGACCACAAGGCGCCATTTGTTTTAACTGGCAAGGCCAGCAATAAATACACCTTTGTTGTTCTACCTCAGGGGTACATCAACTGCCAGACCTAAGTCACAATTTAGTTTCCAGGGACTGTGATCATGTTTCCCTTCTACAAGAAATTATACTGCTCAATTATTTTGATAACATTACACTGATACTACCTAGACAACAAGAAGTAGCAAATACTAGCGGCACCTGGATGGTTCAGTTGATTACGTGTCTGACTCTTGGCTTCAACTTGGGTCATGATCTCATGGTTAATGGGATAGAGCCCCACATCAGGCTCTGCGTTGGTAGTGCAGAGCCTGCTTGAGATTCTCTCTCTCTCCCTCTCTCTCTGCCCCTCTACTTGCTCTGTCTCTCTCAAAATAAATAAATGAACTTAAAATATTTTTTTTCAAAAGAAGTAGCAAATACTCTAGACTTATTGGTAAGACACTTGCATGCCGGAGGGTGAGAAATAAAACTGGTCAAAAAATTACAAGACTTCCACCTCAGTGGAATTTCTAAAAGTCCAGCCTATCAAGTATGGTACATGCCAAGATATCCCTCTGAAGTTATAAATTAAGTTGTTGCGTCTGTCCCCTCCCACAACCAAAAAAGAGGCACAATGACTAGTGGGTTTCACTGGATTTTGGAGGTAACATCCCTCATTTCATTGTGCTTCCCCAGTCCATTTGCCAAGTAACCTGAAAAGGTGCTCGTTTTATGTGAGGTCCTGCAACAGGTCTAGACTGCAGTGCTAGCTGCTCTGTTAGTTCAGCCATAGAATCCAGTCGGTCCAATGGTCACTGAAGTGGCAATCACAAAGATGGTACTCATACTAATAAATGAGTTAAATATAGTTTCAGAACACATGATCATAAATTCAACTGGGTTTTTATGTAGACAAATAGACAAAATATGCTTTAGAAAAATGAAAGTTAAAACCATAATGCAAAACCATTTCACACTCACTAAATGGTTTATAATAAAAAATACAGACCATCTTAAGTTTTGGCAAGGAAACTTCATACCTTGCTGGTGGGGATGTAAAATGTTACAACCAATTTGGAAAACAACTTAGATTCTTCACACCAATAAAAAAGTACAGACCTTTGAATATTTTGGAATTTACTTAGTTTATATTCTATGTAAGCTTATGTAAAAATAAATCGTTTACCTCAAAAGCTCCTCATAGTCACCACTGTACTTATAAATTATCTTTGATGAAATTATGCTATTTAGAGTGGCAACTCAATGAATGAAAGACAGCAGTAATTTAAATACTGTCTTGGCTTCGAGAGGGCATGGAGTTCTGTTTAAACTGGCAAAGACCAGGGGCACCTGGGTGGTTCAGTCAGTTAAGCTTCTGACTTCAGCTCAGGTCATGACCTTGATGTCTGTGGGTTTGAGCCCCGCCTTGGGCTCTGTGTGGACAGCTCAGAGCTCAGAGCCCGGAGCCTGCTTCAGATTCTGTGTCTCCCTCTCTCTGCCCCTCCCCTACTTGCGCTCTCTCTCTCTCAAAAATAAATAATCACTAAAAAAATTGTTTTAAATAAATAAACTGACAAAGACCAGTCTAAAAGTTTCTTATCAACTTGTTTCTGGGGCATCTAACCCCAAGCTCACAGTCAAGGACTCCTAGCATATAGAAGGCTTGGAGAGGAGTTTCTCACAGAACAAATCTCCTAGACAAAGCATGACAGCCTGAGAAAAATTCTCATAAGTTTTTATAAGTAGTCTGTAGCAAAATCTGTCCAAAAGTTGCTGTTCTGAAAAGCTACCTTCTGAACTCCTCAGACCCAAGAGCCAGGTCAAGGAATAAATTTACTGAGGCCTATAATCATTCTTTCCTTATGAATGTTTTATAGACTTAGTACTAAAAAACTAATGAAGACTGACAAATAGTAATGTTAACAGCAACAAGATCATTTTCCACAAATGATGAAAGTTTTTCCAGTAAGATCAGATAGCCAAAGATTTTTAATTGTTTTAATGTTTATTATTTGAGAGAGAGACAGAGAGCAAGCAGCAGAGGGGCAGAAGAGAGAGGGATATACAGAATCGGAGGCAGGCTCCAGGCTCTGAGCTGCCAGCACAGAGCCCGAAGCGGGGCCCAAACCCACAGACCGCGAGATCATGACCTGAGCCGAAGTTGGCTGCCCAACCAACTGAGCCACCCAGGCTCCCCACATAGCCAAAAGATTCTTAAAAGAAATTTTACTTCTTTAGATACAATAAATAAAGTCTCACATTTGATCTAACTTCAATGAAAATAGAATTCTGAACAGAATGAGAAGCTTAGCCATTTTTGTGGCCAAACAGACCCCTGAGTGAGTCCAAAGCTGCTTCACTGGAGAACACTGCTTTTGAGTCAAGAGTCTTTGGTTGCCAAAGCAAGGGCCTATCAAATGAATCTTGGTGTAACCTCCAAATTATTAAACTGCCCAAAGCATCACCAGAAAACCTGTTATCAAAGCCTAATGTATTAGAATTACAGAAGCTAGGAAGAATGTCACTGGGCTAGCTTTTAATATGTCAGTTTGGCTAAGCTGAATTATAGTCCCCAGAATTCCCTTTCTAGTATGCTTCTGATTCAGGTAGCTATAAATGATATTCTCTCAAAACAGATGGAGGACAGAAGAAAAGCAGCAGTATTTTTGTAACAAGACACAACGTCTCCTATTATTCAGTTAAATATTACCAGGTATAGCTGTGAAGTGATTTGATAGATGGGACTGAAGTCCCTAATCAGTTGGTTTTAAGTGAATCAGAAGGGTCTGACTCAATTAGAAGACTTCTAAGAGAGGGCAGAGACCCATCCTAAGACATTTTAGCCTATCAACAACAAACTTTAGCCTGTGCCGTTGAGGTTCCACTCTGCTCATGATCTTCCCTTTCCTTCCTGATTGTCCACCTCCTGGATTTTAGGTTTTCTTGGCCGTAATTACATAAGCCAGTCCCATAAAATAAATATGCACTTATATAAAAATGCATCCATTGCTTATAATACATGAATAAATATATATTCCTTACAAGTAATACATATTTATTACATATATGTATACATACTTATGTTTGTATATACATGCATATATGCACATATTTATGTGTGTGTATGTATCCCATATGTTCTGTTTCTCTAGCTGAACACTGACCAATACATCCATCTCACCAGTCTTTGCCATATTTCAGAAAGGGGAAGTTAGAATATATATTACTTTGAGGTCTGTCTCAGCTTAAGCAGTTCGAGGTTCCAAGTGGAGAAATGAAACTACTCTAGTAAATGTTTTTAAATAGCAATTTCAGATTGGTGGACGGAGCAAAGAAATATTTTTGAGTCAAGTACTGATAAGCAAACAGTTGTTTAGATGAGTTTTGCTTTATAATAAAGACTACCTAATTTATATAATTTTATCAGTTCAATATTAGACAATTACTCAAATAATGTAAAATAATATATAAGGGCACTTGGGTGGCTCAATGGGTTGAGCATCCAACTTCAGCTCAGGTCATGATCTCATGGTTCATGAATTCGAGCCCTGCATCGGGCTCTGGCTCATTATTGCCAGCTCAAAGTTCACTTCGAATCCTCTGTCTCCATCTTTCTCTGCCCCTCCCCACCTTTCTCTCTCAAAAATGAATAAAAATACATATGTGTGTGTGTGTATTTTCTTTAGAATATATATTCTTTTGTGCAAGATTATTCTACTACTAACATAAAAATTGTGACATATCTTTGAATAGTTTCAAATTCTGAAAAAATCATGTAACTCAAGTACTCTAAACACATGGCTTATGCTGGAAAAATCATCCGCATTCTTTGCTATTTCTCACTCAAAAGATTGGAGTTCTTTCATTTTGGTGTAATGAAAAGAATTTTACATTTGGAATCAGAAGTTCTGAATTTGAGGCCTTATTATTTATCAATTTATCAGTTATCTTGGTGTTTAATAGTATTTAGGAGCATTTCAAACTTTATTTCCTTATTTATAAAGTCTGAATAAGAGTTATTTTACCTACCAATTGGGACTATACAAATGATATACATATCAGATACCATACATGAAAGTAATTGTTCTTAAGCTGCTATGAAAATACATAGTCATATTTCATATTGACATATTCTTATCCAGTATTTTTGTCTACAAATTGTTCTTATACAATTTATTGTTTCACAAATATTCTATTTTCACTATAACCCTATGAAGAAAGCATAATTATTATTCTGATTTCACAGATAAAGAAAATGAAATTTTTCCACAGTCATGTGCATGGTGTTACTCCCTAATATTTTTAAAGATGGACAATTATTATTTTTCACTCAAAATACAGGTCCCTTGATCACACAAAATTAATTGTTAATTATATCATGGAGCAGTGCCTAAAATATGTATTGCATATTTTGCTTGGTGTCTTTGCCAAGTGAACTTAGAGGTAAAATAAACTAGAAAATATGCTACTGGCCACATACCTAGAATCCCTGTTTACATTTCTTGCAGCTATTTCTCTGTAACAGTGGATCAGAAATTTCAAAAAAGGCTAGAGATACTCATAGTTCTCAACATGCAGTAATTGTTACCTTGATAGAAATCATATGAATTGTAGAATTTTTAATTCTGGCTCACTTATATAAGCTAGAGGTCATAGGGTTTGTGTAAAAATAAAACAAAACAAACAAATCACGTCTACAAATGTCAAAAACACTACAATTCAGCTAGTGCTGTAAACCCCAAAACACTATCTCCATTCTTGATTCAATCTAAAGCAAAAAAAAAAAAATTAGATGTTTTTTTAAAACATGAAATTGGTGGGAAAGGCTTAAAAAATGATTTTTAATCAGGTGTCGTAAAATTAAATGATGTGAGGAAGTACAGAAACCTCAGTTATCAATTTTAACACTCTAAGTGGCATAATCAGCCTTGATAATAATGTAAATTAAACATTAATGGAGGATATTTTTATTTATTAAGGCTCAAAAAGTAAAGATCAAAGAAGATACAATAGCATGGTAGAATGACTCAAAATCTCATAATAATGTTATTTAACATTCAGAAATATATGATCACCAAACCACCAAGTAATAATATCATCTATTAAAGTGATGTAAAGGAACTCTGGAGCTTCATTAAAAAAATGATTGGACATTTTTTAAGTTTACGAATTAGCGATTACCTGCAGTAGAAATCTAAAACCTTAACCAACATAGTTCATTTGAGAATTTGAAACAGAATCATATTTATGTTGCTAGAAGTTTCTAATCTTATCTCTAGCCTGTAGAAATATATGTCTTAGGATAAGAATGGCAAAACACACAACCAAGAAGACTGGGAAAAGCTTTGTCAGGAAATATGCAGAGATGGCTGAAATCTGTACGTTTAGTCTGCAAATGAGCTGTTGAGATAGCAGATGCATCTGCTGAAGACTGCTTGTCAATATTTTCAATGTAATCACAGATAGATTAATGCATTATCACAATTAGGTAGTCAGTGTTCTATGGAAATACTACTTTCTCTAAGCGGAGCCAATTCTTTTCCATTCCATTTTTCATATATGTAGCAAAGTTATGTATTTTGAAAAGATTGTTTTCAAGAAGAAAAATAAGCTCTTTTAAGCTTTGAGAGCTTGTATAAATGTTCGCCTGAAGCTGTAGTGATATAGCACAATTCATGTCTTTCTGAACACATTTCAAAAGTAGAATGCAAAAGCATAAATGAAGGGCCTTATAAGGAAACAGATGTATTAAATTACTTGAGGAAATTCACCTCATTTTTAAACTTCATTAAATACTTTGAGATAATGACTGAATCAGCCTCTAGAAGAAATCTAAAACAGTGCCATATTATTCTGCCTTTAGTCATGATCTAGTGAAAATTAGTACCAAAATAAAATTTTCAAAACCACAAATTTCCTACTTATCAAATTGGAATCATTATATACAGGGGCTATATACAGTTTTCAAAATTTAAAAACATGGCCTTCATATACATATACAATGTTTTGTTCAAAATATTAATCAAGGATCCAATGAGATAGTAAAGTTGGTTCAAAAAATATTTTGAGGGGTGCCTGGTGGCTCAGTCAGTTGAGCATCCGACTTCGACTCAGATCATGATCTCACAGTTTGTGGGTTCGAGTTCCACATCGGGCTCTGTGCTGACAGTTCAGAGCCTGGAGCCTGCTTCAGATTCTGTTCACCCTCTCTCTGCCCTTCCCACTCACAATTTGTCTCCCTCTCTCTCTCAAATATAAGTAAACGTTTAAAAAATATTTTGAAAATTGAACAATTTTGTAATCACCCAAAGGAATGCTAAATTAAATATGTAAATAGATACAAAACTGGTTAATGATCTACAGAGCATTAAAAATATGGCACTAAAATTATCTTTTCTACTATACAACAGAAATCCACAAGTTAACATATAACACCATAATGTCTGGGTGCTAATCACATAATAAATAGCCAGGATAAACACAACTGCATTTTCCTATGTAATTAATAATAGTTTAGTAAGCCTGCTAAATGATGTTCCATTATGACAATGGAAGGAAGTTGTCATCTTCTTATTTTATTCACAAATGTTACACACACAAACATACAATTTCCCCCCTTAATAGCACACATAGTGGGTAGTATGTGGTGACTACAGAAAACATTTTTCATAAACACATATTAAGCATCTCCTTAGGTAAATCCAAATAAAATTGTAGGACATTTTAAGAAGACATGAAAGCCACTGTAGTTTATACTGAATATAAAAATGACATTATTTATATTCACTGTATACCTAACTACAGTAAACACTGAATAAAGTTTAAACAAAATATAGAAGAAAAAATTTGCAGAAGGTTATTTTTTTAAATGTAGATAGGAGGAACTAAAATATTAACATTTCATTATCATCAAAATATTAACACTGATAGGGCACCTGGGTGGCTCATTTGGCTGAGGTTCTGACTCTTGATTTTGGGTCAGGTCATGATGCCAGGGTCATGGGATCCAGCCCTGTATCAGGCTCTGCACTGAACGTGGAGCCTGCTTAAGATTCCCTCTCTTTCTCTCTGTCTCTCTGTCTCTCTCTCTCTCTCCCTCTGCCCCTCTCCCCTGCTTGTGTGCCCTTTCTCTCTCTCTCTAACAAAAACTTAAAAAACAATTAAATAAAATATTAACACTGATATGTTTGTTTCTTCACATTGATGTGAGAGTTTAGGATGAAACTTTTGCTGTGGCCAGCAACTGTGTTGCCGTAGTGTTTAATGACCAGGTAGAGTAACATAAAATGTTATTTTTGATCTATGGATTCCTATAAAATCAACTGGCACCTCTAAATCTTATAGATTTAACAGATAACTTTAGAATAATTTCCAAATGATACATTAGATTGATTAAATTTCTACCTATACATAATGTACCTAACACAAATTCTTGCTAATAATTATGATTGTAACACAATTTCTAACATAATTATGCTTAATTGATATTCTAATGAAAAAGATATGATCAGTCAATATTTTTACATGTTGCTTAATTTAACAGGCTGAGTATTTTTCAACTTCAGTTTATTGGCCAATTTAGGAATATTTTTCCAATTTTTCTTAAATATTTAAAATGGACATCACAAAATAAGTTTTTTTTAAAAGTTTGGACAACTTAGAAAATTCACCTCATTTTATTGTACACTAAGATTTAAGCAATTTATCGTATAATGCTTAGTGTCATAGATGTATAGAATTGTCAAGTAAATAATATGAAATTCCCTTTTCTAAGCACTTCATATATGATAGATGCTATTTTATGTCTCCAGTACATTAAATCCAGATAGTCAATAAGATTGTAATAACATTGTTTGGTGAGACAGATGGTGACTACACTTATTGTGGTGAGCACTGAGTAATGTAGAGAATTGTTGAATTGTTATGTTGTACACTTGAAACTAACATAGCACTATATGATAATTATACTTCAATTAAAAATTAAATTAAAAATTTATTTTAGGAAAGAGTTGGGTACAACTAAAATTTTTGTCATAATATCATTTATTTCCTTGTCATAGTGAAATTGTATATAGCTCATATTATTTTACATCAGTCAGCAGATGAGTCTAGTTCAATAAATACAATAAGAAAGATAATTTTAGGGGCACCTGGGTGGCTCAGTCAGTTAATCATCCGACTTTGGCTCAGGTCATGATCTCGCAGTGCATGAGTTTGAGCCCCACATCGGGCTCTGTGCTGACAGCTCAGAGCCTGGAGCCCACTTCAGATTCTGTGTCTCCCTCTCTCTCTGTCCCTCCCTTGCTCATGCTCTGCCTCTCTCTCTCAAAAATAAGTAAACAGTAAAAAAATTAAAAAAAGAAAACAAAGATAATTTTAGTCACATATGGTATCTCTTATACATAAGAACTCAGAAGTGGTTACAGTCACTTTTACATAGACTACCAAAAGCCCATTTTACTACTTTTCCTTTCAACAGTAGCATAGTTGAGGTAAAAAAGAAAGCTACCATTTTACTTAATTTGTCCTACATTGGCAAGAAAATGAACTAAATGCTTGCGAATATGCAAATTAAAAAATACTTCCATAGAATTATACATAGTTGTTAAACAAGAAAAATTTTAAATGGTTATAAATTTTGACATACTGTATGTGTTAATATTATTCTATAAGTTGTTAACAATAAGATCATTTTATAGCTACCAAGTAATGATCCACTCTTCCAATACTTTCATGCTTTGTTTAAAAGCAACACTATTTCCTTTTTAAAACTGAGTGATAGAAAAAACTCAATGAGTTATATAAATTATTTTGTCTACTCATTTCTTTGCCAAAAGGATACTCTGCCGTATATTTTTCAAGTTATTTTCCAATGTTAACTGATTTTTTGTCACAAACTGTTTGTGAATTTTTTCTGAAAATGGCTGAATTAACATGTAACAAATTTTGTGCTTTTAAAATTGAGTTAGACTCATTTTTCAAATTTATTTAAGATTTCTGCTTAAACATATATTTTCAAAGTACGATGTCATAGATGGTATACTTTTTATGAACACTGTATTATTCTAAAGTATTATTTGCATGTCTCATTACATCCTTGTTATTATTTTAGTAGTAACCAATATATATGTGGGCTCATAAAAATTAGGCATTTTGGGCCAGAAGAATATGCTGCTTTTAAAAAATGAAGTCTCAACACAATTGGCCTTTTTTTCTTTTAGCTTCATATAAGCCTTCTTAGTGGTTAAGTAACCTTTACTCCTGAATTTCAATGATACATGAATGAAAAAAAAAATGTTTTCACAAAGAGTAGGCTTAATTTTATATAGTTAAGCACAGTTTGCTATTTCACAATACTGCTAGAACCAGAATAAACACTGCATTTTAAAACTTTATGGAACTAATTTATAGTGTAGGGCAGGCGCAAACTTGATCTCATGGCAGCAAAATTTTATGTTTCCATTTCAGCAATACTGCCTAACACAATAATATCAGGCCAGCAAATCTTAAATATAAGTTAAGCTAACATGATCCATTGCCTTATAAAGCTAGAGCACCCAGTGGAGTCATGCTGAATATGCCAAGTGATTTTTCAAAATTTAATCATCCTAAATGTCAGATAAAGGTGCTTTTGCTGTCATTCTTTAAAACTGGGGCAAAAATCCCGAGTGTGCCTGCAAGTTATAAAGAAACCCTCTTCTTAATACTTGTATTAAATAAACAACGTCCCTTCCAATCACCATTCATTTTGCTGGTCACAGTAAATAAAAACATATTATAATGCTATAAAGCAAATTCAAGATAAATAGTTATTTTTCAGAAGTAAAAATACAGGTATCTCCCTAGCAAGACACAAATTTCTTATAACCACCACGTAAATCTAAATTTATTCTTTGGTCATTCTGGGCTATCCTGGCAGAAGTTTGGCAGCTTTAGAAATAACTTATTATGAACATAAAATTCAAATTTTCTCCTCAAAAATATTTGCAGGTGTATTCAACCAATAAATAGAAAGAATAATACATCACAACAAAATGGAATTTATTCCAATAATTCAAGGCAAGTTCAACAATCTATATATCAATTAATGTGATTCATCATATTAACAGACCTAACAAGAAAGAGCTCAAGATCCTATCAATAAATGGAAAGAAAAGCAGTTGAAAAAAGATTAACTTATGATAAACTCTCAGTTAAATATGGAATAAAAGGGAATTACTCCATCTAAGAAGGATATCTATACTAGCCTACTTTTAACATCATACCTTCTATGAAGGCTTATGTGGTTTCTCCTTAAATCAGGAACAAGGCAAGAACACTCTCCCTTGCTCTTCACTCATATTCAACATTGCACTAAATATGGTAGCCAATGCCATGATCAAGTCAAATAAATTAATAGCATACAGAATTTAACAGTAGAAGTAAAATGTTTTCTATCCACAGAAGAAATTACTTTCTATGTGGAAAATCTGAAAAACTCAGATAATTTTCTATAACAAATACATGAGTTTATCAAGTCCTACAATACAAAGTTAACATAAAAATACCAATTTTATTTCTACCTACTTGCAATGAACAACTGGAATTAAGAAAATAAATACCATTTACCAGAGCACTAAATGAAATTAAAACAGCAGAAAAAAACCTAACAAAATATGTTCAGGTTACAGATGTTAAAAACTATAAATAAATGAAATAAATACCACATTCTTGAACTGGAAGACTCAATATCATTAAAAAATAAATGATTTCCAATTTGATCAGTTGAGATTCAGTGCAATACTAAGTAAAATTCCAGCAAGATTTTTGAAGATATAAGTGACTCTAAAATTTATATGGAAATACAGAGAAACTTGAAGGGACAAAAAATGATTTTGAAACTGCAGACAAATCTGGAAGATTCACACATCTCAATTTAAATGTTCACTTGAAGGGGTGCCTGGGTAGGTCAGTGGGTTAAGCATCTGTCTTTGGCTCAGGTTGTGATCTCACCGTTAGTGAGTTCTATTCCCCCATCGGGCTATCATCACAGAGCCACTTTGGATCCTCTTCCCTCCCTCCTCTCTCTGCCCCCCACCCCTCTGCTTGTGCTCTCTCTCTCTCTCTCAAAAATAATAAACACTTAAAAAAATTTGTAATGTTTACTTGAAAGTGACAGCAATCAAGGCTGTGGTATTGATCAAAGGCTAGATCCAAAGATTGATGGAAAATAACAGTCCACAAATAGGCCCCAAAGTTAGTAAACTGATGCCTCTCTCCTTCCTCTGCACACCCCCTATATATTTCATCTATGCCCCACAAATTCCATCCATACCTGGAAATCCGGTTCGAGGTTCAGGCGGCACAGGGGACTGTCGCACATCACCTGTAGGTTTACCTTGTGGTCCACCAGCTCCCGGATACTATTGATGCCATAGTTGATCATCATTAGGTGCTCCAGGAAGAGGCCCCAAGCAATGATGCATAGGTTGTCAGGAAGCCCCAGAGACAGCAACATGTTGAGACCAAAGAGCCTGGGAACTCTGGGCTCCACCCACTACTTCAGGCCTCAGGGATCCCGGAACACCACACAAAACACATGCTGGGTTCCCTGCAGGGCCTGTAGGACAGCTTGAAGCACAGCTAGGTGATACCCGGCTTGGTGAAGAACTGCCTCATGACGGCCCTGAGATGCCCCAGGGTGCAATCATGGTCAGCCACAATGCCCTCGAGCTGGTGGAACTCGGCCAAGTGCGTAGTGCCCAGGGTCTCGTTCTGAAGTCCAGGGAAAAGGACTTGGCGCTCATGATCGGCTTTTTCTGGGTCAGGCGGCGGAGGGCGCAGCTGCGGCTGACGTCGTGCGCGGCCGGTCGTGCGCAGCTGCGGCTGACGTCGTGAGCACGCTTTTGCGTCTTCTTCCCGGCTCTTGTACTTGTATCCAGGAACCAAGCCTTTGCTGGGTAAGTAGAGGTACTCGATCAGTTGGAAGAGAAAGGAAGAACTTATTGTGGTTATCACCACAATCATTATTTTTTAAATCATTTCCTCTAGTTAAGCTGAAGTTATTTTTTTAATGTTTACATGAACTCCCAAGTTGGTTGGATAAATACTATTAGACAAGCAAATAGCATTTGAGAATCCTGTTCTGAAAACAGTAAATTATTTGGGGAACCATCTGCGGAATTAAATCAGTGTTTCTTGGGAATGTCAACTACATGTTACTTAAAGAGTATTAAATGCAAATCTTACTCTTAGAATTTTTCACATAATAGAATTTGTATTTTTTAAAACTTACTGGAGAATTTATAAGCATAGATATTAAAAGAAAACCCAAACCGATATAGTTAAAAAAAACAAAACAATATAATAAGTAGCTGATTCACAAAGCATGATTACTTAATTCAATATTCATATATGAAATCATCAAAATAGTTGCATAATGTATGTGACAGTGAAGCATATCAATATGCTTACATATCAGTTATTTTTTACATGAACTAATGATGCAGAATATTAAAATTTGCAAATGTAAATATCACTATTTTTCAGAAGTAGTATGTAGTCAACTTTATTGAAGTATAGTTTACATATAATATAAACACTTAAGTATACAGCTTGATGAGTTTTGGCAAATGTATGCAACCATGTAATAACCACTACAAACAAAATATAGAATAATTCCTTGGACCAAGGACAATGTATTTTTACCTTTATTCTAATTATTGAAATCAGTCTCCATGTGGATTTGACAACATGAAGAGATTTCTCTACTTTTCCACTTAGATTTCACTTTCATAATATTGTGAAACACTCATGGATTTGTAATAAAGTGATTTGATTCTATTTCCTTCAACACTACTTGTGAGCCTGATGGCCCTAGGCAGTTCCTTGAATCCCTCAATTTTCCTATTATATGAAGATGATAATTCTTCCATAAGAGTTTTCATGAAAATCAAATAATACATTGAAAATATTTTAAAAATAGAAAATAGTAGACAAATTTGTATTGTTTAGTAGAATTACTAATTCAGCAAGAGATTTATACTTAACTCCTGATACAATTTCCTGACATTTTGTACGTTCTGGTTTTCTACTCACATCTAGAAATATAGGAGTATATAGAGGGTCACAGAGACCCAGAGGAAGGACGTTAATTCCTAAAGGGCACAGAAATAAACATCATCTAGAAGAACTGTTCTGAAAGCACAAAAGTGGTGGATGAGCCCTCATTCCTGCCCTCTGCGTGAAAATTAAGAGAAGCTTGCCAATGACAGGAATTCTACAGCCTAATTCTCAGCCTATGAATTCTATAAGGTAAGCAGAAAAATTGAACAAGATCTACATGGTGATTTCCATTTGAAAATGCTGAGATAATAATCATGCTGAACAGTGAACATTCTGCTAAATTTCTAAGTAGAACTCAGGAAATGATGACAAATCAGAGAGAAGACTTCATGTTAAAACTTTACAGGAAGATATTAGAAACCAGGAAAATAGAGCAATAGAAGTGGTTGTGAATACAGTCTAGCAGCGAAGGAAAGGGAATACAGCGACAGGTCATTAAGTCTGCCCCCCATTATGCCCAGGTGTTAGAGGATGCAGAACATTCTCACTTACCCACAGCGTTATAATGCTATTTTCTAAAGTGGTGCCATTTTAGGGAGCTGGAACGACTCAAAATGATATGGCGTGGATCCAATACTCACTTCATAATTGCTAAATAGTTTTCTGCAACTGGCATTCCAAATATTTTGATGCTACTGAAAAGAAGTGATTACATTGGGCAGTAACATGCCTTTCCTGCTCAGTTGTTAGTTGGCAAAGTAAGTTTAATGTTTGCAGCAGGCATTTAAAGGCTGGGAAATTTTCATGGTGTCAGAACTGTGAAAGCACAGGAAAAAAGTTAAGGCATGAAAATATTTCTTTTCAACGTGTAAAATCTGTTACCCATTAGGGACTGTGCTTTTCATATAACAATCCAAGATGACTTAAATACCATTTAAATATTAAGTCATTATGAAAGAGGGTGAACTTGTTCTTTGTTTAACTCCTTTTAAAGCCAAATTGTACCAGTGGTTGGACTCATGATATCGTTCTGTAGTATTAAAAATCTAATTGAGTTCTGCCTTTATTTAAAGAGACCATTGCAACCTAATAATAAAAATGTAATTTATCTGCCCATGTATTGAGCATCTACTATAAGGTAAGCACTTTGCTAAGCATATCCTTAAAATTTTCAACTTTATTGAGATAATTTTTCATACTATAGAATTCATTTACTGAAGTTTATACTTTGATGGGTTTTGACAAATGAATATGGTTTTATATCACACTGTCACAATCAAGCTACAGAACATTTCCTGCGCTTTCAAAAATTCCCTCATGGGCCCTTTGCAATTAAGACCCTCCCCTAAACCCAACACTTAGCAACCACTGATTTGCTTTGTCCTACTATAATTTTGTCTTTTCTGGAATTTTAGATAAATGACACAGAACAGTATGTAATCATTTGTGTCTGTCTTTATTCATATAGCATAATGCTTTTAAGATTCAGCTATGTTGTGGTTTGCATCAGCAGCTCACTCATTTTTATCAGGTTGTATTTCATTGTAAGTATATAACAATGTGCTTATCCATTCACCATTTGATGGACATTTAGATTCTTTCCAGCTTTGAGCTCTTAAGAAATAGCTGCTATGAACGTTTGCATACAAATTATTGCATGAGCCTTTGTTTTCTTTTCTCTTGGGTAAATATCTAGGAGTAGATTGTTGAGTGACAGAGGAAATGTATGTTTAATTATGTCAGAAACCGATATACTATTTTTTTTACATTTTTTAATGTTTATTTTTGAGAGAAAGAGCACAAGCAGGAAGGGACAGAGAGAGAGACACACACAGACAGACAGAATCCAGAGCAGGCTCCAAACTGTGAGCTGTCAGCACAGAGCCCAAAGCAGGGCTCAGACCCTGAGATCATGAGATCATGACCTGAGCCAAAGTCAGATGCTTAACCAACTGAGCCACCCAGGTGCCCCGAAACCAGTGTACTATTTTCTAAAGTGACTGTTCCATGTTGCATTTGCATGCCCGGTGGATGACAGTCTCATTTGCTTAGCATTCTTGTTAATATTGTTATTCCCAATCTTTTTAATTTTAGCTATTCTAGTGGGAGGTGGTCTCTCATTGATTTTAGTTTGCATTTTCTAACAACTAATAATAATGAGCCACTTATAATGGACTTCATTGACCATTGAATTTTATTTTTGATTTAAGTGTCTCTTGGAGTTTTTATACATATTATACCTTGCTTTATTATTATTATTTAGTTGTATTATCCAGATATAAATTTTTATAAACATAAATATATATTATGTAAATATAAATAAATACCAATTATTCTTCTGGTCTGTATCTTGATTTTCACTTTTTTTTTAACAATGGTACAAGCACATTTTTAAAGTTTTGTTGTTCAATCTGTACAGTTTTTCCATTTTTTCTATATATGGTTCATATTCTTTTTGTTTGAAGAATTATTCCCCTAATCAAAGTCTCATTTCCTCCTGTAGTCTTCTAGAATCTTTATAGATTTAGCTTTTACATTTAAGTCTCTAATCAGTTTTCAAGTTCTTTTTTTTATAAAGAGTACCTTTATAAAGGTAAGTATCCTAGCTCAGGCTACTATAATAAACCATAGACCGGGTGGCTTAACACATTTATTTCTCATAGTTCTAGAGGCTGGGAAGTCCATCATCAAAGTACTGGCATATTCAGTTATTGATGAGGCCCTCTTCCTACCTTATGGACAACTACCTTCTCCCTGTATCCCCAGAGGGCAAAGAAAAAGAGAAAATGGCCTCTTCCCCTTCTTATATAGACACTAATATCCTCATGAGGGCTCCACCTTCATGGTCATCTAATAACTTCCAAAAAGACCTATCTGCTGATACCCATCATATTGAAAATAGACACATTTTCCAAGATTATTCCATCCCCTTTGAATTACTTTGGAACAGTTATCAAAAATCGATGGATTTATTTCTAGACTCCACTCCATTGGTGAATTTATTATATTGAGGTATATTTTTCATAGAATAAAATTCATTCACTAAAGTTTATGCATTTCTGGGTTTTAATGACTCACTCTTGGTTACTATAGCTTTGTAGTAAGCCTTTATTTTTATTTTTGTGTTTTTTGAGAAACAGAGCACCCATGCATGAGTAGGAAAGAGGGGCAGAGGGACAGAGAATCTTAAGTAGGCACCATCTCAGGGAAAAGCCTGATGTGGGGCTGGATTCCATGACCCTGGGATCATGACCTGAGCCTAAATCAAGAGTTGAATACTCAACCGACTGAGCGACCCAGGCACTCCTATAGTTAGTCTTTAAAACAGAGTTCTCCTCGCCTTTGTTCTGTTTAAAAACTATTTTGTTGTTTCAGTTATTCCATGTACATCACTCTTACATATATATTTTTAGGTCAGCTTATCAATTTCTACCAAAACCCATTCAAACACGCATGTACATACACACACACACACACACACACACACACACACACACACACACACTGGCATTTTGATTTTGATTTATTTGAAACTGCAGTTAATTTTTGGGAAAATTGAGATCTTTAAAATGTTGAAATATTTAGTACAGTATCGTAGTAGAAATTTCCTTTATTTGAGTCTTGTTAAATTTCCTTCAACAATGTCTAGTAGTTTTTTGTATATAAGCCTTATATATATATGTATATTTTTAAATTTCACTTTAGGTATTCTGTTTGATGCTATCCATATGGTATTTTAATGTTCTAAATTTTATTGATAATATTTAGATAAAACATTTAATTTTTAAATATTGACTTTCAGGGGCACTCTGTCAGTTGAGTGTATGACTTAATTTTGGCTCAGGTCATGATCCCAGGGTCGTGGGATTGAGCCCCACTTCAGGTTCTACAATGAGCATGGAGCCTACTTGAGATTCATTCTCTCTCTCTCTCTCTCTCTCTCTCTCTCTCTCTTTCATTCTCCCTCCCTTCCTCCCTCTGCCCCTGTCCCCTGCTCACATACTCTCTCTCTCTAAAATAAATAAATAAATAAATAAATAAATAAATAAATAAATATTGACCTTCAGTCTAATAAACTTTGTAAACTAATGTATTATAGTAGTAGCTTTGTTTAAAAAAATTTTAATGTTTATTTATTTTTGAGACAGAGAGACAGATCATGAGCAGGGGAGGGGCAGAGAGAGAGAGGGAGACAAAGAATCCAAAGCAGGCTCCAGACTCTGAGCTATCAGCACAGAGATTGATTCAGAGCTCCAACTCATGAATCATGAGATCGTGACCTGAGCTGAAGTCAGACGCCCAACCAACTGAGCCACCCAGGCACCCCCTACAGTAGCTTTTAGAAGATTCATTGTTGTTTTCTATATATGTGATCATATAATAAACAAAAGTACATCTTACCTTATGATATCTATGCTTTTGTTTTTATTTTCTAATTCTTTTCCATTTCTCTACTTACTAGAAACTGAGTTTAATGATAAATAAAAATAGATAGTAAACAACATTGCCTTGTTCCTAATCTTAGGAGAAAAACATTCATCTTTCATTATTAAGAATGAAATAAGCTGTGGATTTTTCATAGTTTCCCTTTGCCAGCTTTAGAAATGCTCTTTCATTTCTAATTTGGTAAGATTTTACCATGTTGAATTTTTAAATGCTTTTTAATATCTGTTGATATGATTTTTAGGTTTTTCCTTTTATTGTTTTAATAAATTGAATTACATAGAATGGTTTCTGAATGTCAGTCTTGCATATCTGGGATAAATTCTACTTATACCTGATGATTATCTTTTTAACATGTGGATAGATTTGATTCCTTACTATTTAGTGTAGGATTTTTGCATCTGTGTTCACAATGGGTATCAGTGTTAAGTATACATTTTTTTATAATGGCTTCACTAGACCTTGTTATTATGGTAATGGTCACATCCTAAAATTCATTGGGAAATGTTCCTTCCTCTTCTATAATTTCTAAAAACTTAAAAAAAAACAGATGTATTTCTTCCTCAAATATTTGGTATAATTAATCGATCATTAATGTGATCTGTGCCTGAGATTTTCTATGTGAGTAGATTCTTACATATGAAGTCTGTTTCTTTAGTTGATGTAGGAAATTGTGACTATTGCTTCTTGAGGAAACTTTCATAGTGTAGGACTTTAAGGAACTTGCATCTTCCATCTAATCATTTGATTTTAAAATTGTTCATAATATACATTTATTATATTTTTTAATATTTATTTATGAGACAGAGAGAGACAGAGAATGAGTGAGGGAGGGGCAGAGAGAGAGGGAGACACAGAATCCAAAGTAGGCTCCAGGCTCTGAGCTATCAGCACAGAGCCCGACACGGGGCTCAAACTCACAAACCTTGAGATCACGACCTGAGCCGAAGTCGGTCGCCCAACTGACTAAGCCACCCAGCCACCCCTATTATATTTTTAATGTCTGTTGGATCTAGAGTGATGTCTTTTCTTTCATGCCTGATAATGATAATTTGGGTTTCTTTCTTCATATTTAATAGATCAATTTAGCTGGATAGCTATCAATTTTACCAGTTTCTTTGTGAATGCAGATTTTGCTTTTTCTTTTTTAAATGTTTTAAAAATTTATTTATTTTGAGTTGAGACAGAGAGAGTACAACCAGGGGAGAGGGAGAGGGAAAGGGTGAGAGAATCCCAAGCAGGGTCTGCACTGTCAGCATGAAGCCCGATGCAGGGCTTGAACTCACAAACTGTGAAATCATAACCTGAGCCAAAATCAAGAGCCAGAAGCCCAAACCAACTGAGCCATCCAGGCACCCCAGATTTTTCTTTTTTCTATTTTGATTTTCTCTTAATTATCTCTACATTTGCCATTGCTGTTTCCTTATTCCTGCCTCTAAGGAGCTAATTTGTTCTTTACTGGCTTTTTAAAGTATATGCATAGTTAATTGAATTGAGACCTTATTCTTTTTCCTTCTAAAGTAAGTATTTAATGATATAAATTTCTCTTTAAGTACCACTTGACTTTATCTTGCACATTTTGATGTATTGTCTTTTCTTCTTAATTCATATCGATATATTTTCTAACGTCACTGGTTATTTTTATTATGACATATTAAACATGGATTTCTTAAAAATGTATTGATTACTTTCCAAATATTTTGCAATTTTCTGTATACTTTTCTGTTACTGATTTATATTTTGATTCCATATGGGCAAAGAACTTACACTGATTAATTTCAGTGTTTTTAATTCATCAAAGCTTGTTTTATGACCATGAGTATAGTCTCCTTTACAGACTATTTCTTATGCAGCTCAAAATAAAGTATATCCTAATATTTCAGGGGTATATGATCAGTTTTAGTGATAATGGGTTTTTTTTTGGTCATTCTGTAGACTTACTGTTTTGTGCTTTTTTTTGTTTTACTTGTTATGTTAGTTACTAAGAGAGATATCAAAATCTATTACTGTATTTGTATATTTTGTTATTTTTCCTTGTACTTCTATAGTTTTCTGTTTTATGTATTTTGAAGCTCTCTTATTAGGTTAGTACATATTCAAGTACTAAGTATTCTTTTTTTAAAGTTTATTTATTTATTTTGAGATAGAGACAGTGTGAGCGGAGTAGGGGCAGAAAGACAGAGAGAGAGAGAGAGAGAGAGAGAGAGAGAGAGAGAGAGAGAGAATCCCAAGCACTATAAGTGCAGAGCCTGGTGTGGGGCTCCAATTCATGAACTTTGAGATCATGAGTCAGAAACCAGCAGTCAGGCACTTAAACCAGTTGCCCCTAGAGTATTCCTTCTTCTGAAGTGTTTGCTTTATCTCATATTAATATATTATACTCAAGTTTTCTTGAGTTTCTCTTAGTGCTTACATATATATTCATTTCCTTATATTATTTTGATAACTTTGTATTTTAAAGTAGTTTAGATTTACAGAAAAATTAAGGTAATACAGGGAGCTGCTATATAACAAATATCCAGCATGTTCTGTTACTAACAATTTACATATTATGACAAATTTGTTCAAATTAATGAGACAGTATTAATAGATTAATATTAACTAAAGTTCATAGTTTGTTCAGATACCCTTAGTATTTACTTAATATCCTTTTTCTGTCCTGGATCTTATCAAGTATACCATTAGTCATTATATCTCTTGGCATCTCTTAGCAGTAAGTTTCTGAGACTTTCATTGTTTTTAATGACCTTAACAGTTTTGAGAAGGACTGATCATGAATTTTATAGATTGTTCTTTATTTGTGATTTGTCTGATGTTTTTCAAGAATATTTATTAACAATAATGCCACTACTGATGTTAACTTTAATCACTTTGTTCAGGTAATATATGTTATGCTTCTCTACTGTAAAAATAATATATTCCTCCTTTCAATACTGTACTTGTTGGAATGAAATCCACACTTAAAGGTTGGAAAATTATTCAATTATTTAAAATTGTCTTCATGAGAAACTTGTACATTCTCTCCAGTTCATTTATTTATTCATTTATTTATATCAATGTGAACATATGGGTACTTATGTTATACTTCAGAATAAAATCCAGTACTACTTCATTTATTTCTTGCTCTTGCTTTCATCAGTTTTGGGCAATTATGAAGATGTAAACAATTCCATGCTGACTTTTGTGTGGACATAGTTTTCAAATAACTTGGTTAAATACTTAGGATCTCATTGTGTATTAAACTGTGTTTAGGTTTGTCAGAAACTGCCAAATGACTTCTAAGCAGCTGTATTATTTTGCAAACAATTAGAGTTCCTGTTGCTGTGTGTCTTCTCCAGCAAATAGTATTGTAAGTGATGATGATGATGATGATGATGATGATGATGATAGCTGTTATATTATTTGTGTAGTGTGGTTGGTCTTAAAATGTCTTCATTTTGCCCTTATTTTTAAAAACATGTTAGCTAGTATAGAAATCTAGGTTGACAGTTTTTTTTTTTTCTTTTACCACCTTGAGGAAGTAACTTCATTTTCTGATTTTCTTAGTTTCTGATGAGAAATTTTCTGTCATTCTGTGTTCTGTTTATATAGTGTATATATTTTTTAAGTTTTTAAAAAAAGATTTTATCATTGCTTTGTTAGCAATTTGATTTCAATATGTCTATTTCTTTCTTTATATTTATTCTACTTGGAGTCTGTTTAATGGCTTAGAGTGTGGATGTATACTTTTCATCAAATTTGGAAAGAACTTGGGGCATTACTTTTTAAAAATTTGTTCTTTTTCCCTTCTTTTCTGGGACTCCAGTTACACATTTGTTAGATTGCTAGGTATCATCCCATGGGTGTGTAGTCTTAGTACATTTTTTTTGACTTTAGATATCTGAATTGATGTTTAATACTTTCCATTGATATTCACTGATTTGTCTACTCACAGGGCCTATTGTAGGCATTCATTGTGTGCTCATGGGGAAGATTATAGATAGAGGTTAAGATTAAGGTAGGCCCCTCAGCAGAGCACAAAAGAGAAGTGAAAAAGTAAAGCTTTCTAATAAAGCCAACTATTTTCATTAAATTGTGTGCAAGGTATAGTAAGGATACAAAATAGAAATTAAATAAAAATAGAGAAATCAAGTTTCTTTTATGGGAAATGTTATTTTTAATAGTATAAGAATTATCCATTATAGAAATAGAAGATAAAAATGATGGAGATATAAAGGTTAGTTATCAGGACAAAGTCCCAGAATAGGTGATCAGGGAGCTTGGCATATTAAATAACACCCATTTCTTCAAAGCAGAATTATCTCTTAGATGAAGATTTTTAATCAATTATAGTGTAGGGATTTAGAGTAGAAAATTCACATTTCACTATAATACATCCATATTTAGTGGAACATACCACTAGGCAGTTCTTAAGCCATTCACCATAAGATATGTGAGCCTGGAAAAAGGGGAGAAAAGAACTTCTTCACAGGCAGCTACCTATATAGGTAACTCAATCAGCTGTCGCAGTTTAGAAAAAGTGTATTTCACCAGAAGGGAAAAGAGTTAATGGGCAGAAGATAAGGACCAGAGGTAGCTGAACTCTTCAGAAACTGGAGTTATTCCTGTAGCCATCATGAAGTTCTGGGTGTCTGTCTACTTGTTTTCTTGAGGAAAATAAATAGAAGGTTTGGTCTGTTACTCACAGATTTTCCTTCCATTCTCCGAACTCGCCTCCACATTCCATTTCTCATATGCTATGGAAGACACTTGGAACTTATTCTGAAGTGGGGTAATAAATGTGAGAGAACTATAAAATTATCTGTCAAAGAATTTCAAGAACAGGCCTCTAGAGGGCAACTATAGAAATCACACCCTCATCTCCTATTAATCACAACTCAGAATTTAAAGGCCTCAACTGCCTTTTGGAGGTGATCCTGGAAACTGTGTGGTTTATCAGTTATCTATTCTCTGTGGAAAAACTCAACTTCCATTTGATAACCAGTCCTAAAATTGGCTTTTCATTTTTAAATTATGGAGGGAGCACTCCACCCATTTTATATGTCAAAGTCTTCACTTAATCTAATAAAAAGTGAGGCAAAGAAACCTTTCTTGGAGAGAAAAAAGAATGAAATACCAGTTATCTGCAATAACGTACATTTATTTGATCTCATTTTCTCTAAATTATGAAAGGAATATAAAAGGATACATAAAACATAAAATTGTTCATCCATCTCTTGCTCTCTCTCTTTCTCTCTCATTGACACACACACACGTTCAGACCAAAATATAATTTACATGTTTTTAAAATAGGACATTCATTATTGAGAGAATACAACCGTGTTGAGAATTAGAAGAGTATGAGTATCTCACTTACCTTTGAATCATCAGGACATAGATAATTCTTGGTGTTTATTCATCCAGTTCTCATTAACTGTTATTTTGAATAAATTAGTTACTATTTCAAAATTATTTTCCAAACCTAAAACACATTAGGCCATGAGGAAAAAAAATTCTTTAAAAATATTTTTTGGCAGTGATGACAGCAAAAATCTGAATGTCTCAATTTCACCGTGTCCTTTCATGCTGAGGTTTAAATAAATTAACCCATATAAAGAAATTAGTATAATACTTGATAGTAGATATTGAAAGAAATTACTTTTTCTCCTTTCCTTCTCTAATTTGGATTATATAACTGTAAATACACATGGAATCCTAAAATATTAGGATTTGGGGCTGTGACAGAAAAAAAAAGCTATTCATAGATTTCCTGGTTTGTGAGGAAAGCAGTATGAAATAACACAGACCTTTGAAGCCAGAATACACCATCCCTTTAATAATCTGAGTGTGCTTGTTTAGTGAATCAGTTAGAAAATCTTCATTCATCTCATAAATTACTTTAGGTATTTCTTCTGTCAGTCTAGCTCTAGATTGAGGAATATTGCATGCAAAACAAACAGGAAATCATTAAAGAACATTTATGTGCTAACTGATCAGCTTGAACGGCCTTTTAAAAGTCAGTTTAAATGACTATTGCAATACTGGAATGGGGTAATGAAAATGAAGGGTGAAAATTGCAAATCTTGAATTATCTTCTGATATAAAAGCCTTAACAAATATACTTTATGAGGAATTTACTCACCAATGCTAGAGTCTAATTTTTAAAACCCTGTGATTAATAATAATAGTAATTTCATAAATGTATGAATAATTTTTTTCTCATTCAGATTATAGACATATTACTAAGAATAAACAAAAACAAAATTTAGTGGTCCTCTTTTAGAAGGAATTCATCAGAACAATTAAAATTAAGGAAGAGGTTGTTAGTTTCATCTGTAAAGATGGCTTGTATTGAATAGCTTTCTTTGAAGATGAAATAATGAAAGGCATGAGGTTTGTGTGCAGAAATGAGAAAATAGAAGGTAGGATATGGCTACCACAAATAACCATGAATCTTTTTCTGTCATCTGCAAAATAAATGACCAAGAATGATCTTGAAGATAATGTATTTTGTCACTTGAGTGACAGTGTAGTTTGCAGCTCACAACACTAATTCTAGAGGGATAATGAAGGAAAATATAGATACTTGTGTTACTTCAAAAAAAAAGTAGGTCACTACTCAATATATTCAAATTGTAACTATATGAGATAACTGTCTTTCTTATAGCAAACAGCTTAGATTCCTTGTGAGCTAGTGCTTTGTGACATTCAAACAAATTTTTTATTTTTATCTCACCAAGTGAGTAATGTTTCAGGCAAGCAACAAACCGTAGTAGTCCTGTTTCAGTAAAGTCTGAAATTAGGATATAGAAAGTAAATTTTAAAATACTCCAAAGAGCTAATAAGTTTGCCTATAAATCGTTATTCCATTTATAGCACAGCTAACAAGACAGGGGTCTATTTCAACATTATTAGATATGAAGAAATGAGAAAGTGATGAAGCCTCTCTTCCCTTCTTCCATTATAAATAGGTAATACCTGCCCTTGTTCAGGTAACATTGCTTAAAGTAAGGCAGCACTATGCTACTCAGGAATAGTAATGGAAAAATCATAAGGGTACTTCATAGTTAGCTATTCATAGCATTCATCTTCTTTCTTCTTCCCTGAAATGATGCTAGTTTCCAACTCAGATTTTTAGGGTTTTTTTTTCCCCTCAATTCTCTCTTGCCTTAGGATCTAGCTATATCCCAATGTAATCCCCTCCAAAAATGTCCAATATGCAGTCACCAAAACTTATAATTGGCCCATTCTCTGTTTTGAATTTGAGCATAGGGCATGAAGGAAGGTTAGAATTTAACTCCAAATGGAACATTTCCACAGGTTTATTTATATATCATACATGCATTACTAAGCCAGTGTTTTGGAACTCAAATACAACAAACCATAATTCAATGCTCTTTAAAATCCCGGTGGGTCAGAATTATGAAGTAATTATTGTAATATTCAGTCAATTTATCGAGAAAGCACTATGTTAACTCCTACGTGGCTTTGGTATTGGGCATAGTATAATGCATACTGTGTTTTGGATGAAATGTATTGACCTTGTGTATGTGCTGAAAGTAAATCATGTGTATTTTCTCATTGTACCATTTTATTTTTCTGTGAATTCTTTGAAACATAAACTAAGAATTTCTATCTATTTAAAAATAAGCTTGATGTAGGGGCGCCTGGGTGGCGCAGTCGGTTGAGCGTCCGACTTCAGCCAGGTCACGATCTCGCGGTCTGTGAGTTCGAGCCCCGCGTCGGGCTCTGGGCTGATGGCTCAGAGCCTGGAGCCTGTTTCCGATTCTGTGTCTCCCTCTCTCTCTGCCCCTCCCCCGTTCATGCTCTGTCTCTCTCTGTCCCAAAAATAAATAAACGTTGAAAAAAAAAATAAGCTTGATGCTTCTTTTCCTTTGCAGTTAGTGTTTTTGAAAGCAATTACCTATGTAAGTTATAAACCTTGTCTTATTTCTTAACATATCATTTTGAATTTTTTAATTTAATCTTCTTAGTTATTTTTTTTTCCAGGGGACTAATCGTCAAGGTTCAAAAGAAAGCCTGTACCAGACACATGTACCTTGAAACAATTATTTGTCCACTTGTGTCCAAGCAGATATGCCTGTTTAGATCTACCAGTCTTCCCAGTTATACAGAAGCTTTCCAATGATGACATTATCAACACACAGAAAAATTATGATTATTCTCCAAGGTCCTCAGCTACAGAAGTCTTGGCATGTTCTCTTTAATATCACACATTGCTATAAGTTTTTTGAGGACAGAGACCCTTTCTGTCTGACCATTTTATTCCAAGAGCTTAGGTTGTTCTAGATACATGGTAGGTGGCAATTAAAAGAAGAATAAAATCCCTGGAAAGACTTACATGAGAAATACACAAAACTACAAATCAGTAAGAAGGGTATTCCCTGAAGACTGGATGCGATTGTAAGTGTCTCTCAAATCATTTGAGATTTGTGTTCTTCTTTCATTACTATTACACTTTTCTGGCAGAGCTTAAATATTCAAAATTACTTAATACTTATAATAATCTATGTTATTTATAATATAACGTAATTTACGTGTAATTATAAATGTAAAACAACTACATAGTATCAAGTATTAAAGAGCTATAATAATAAATTTTAATGATATAATATTTATTCTCTCTGTTCTCTGGAAATATTACCAGCCAAATTTTCAAGGATCCCCCAAGCATAATCCCTTTAAAGCATAAAATATATGTTTCTTAATTAAACATTTTATATGGGATTCTCCGCTTTCAGGAATAAAAGTCTATAGTTTGATGTTATTGTCCTGCAAGCAAAACCTCATTGTAGTTTTGCCTATTTGAGGCTGCAGTGCTATCTCACAATACATCTTAATATGACTGTTATGCTTCACGCCTCTTCCTTCACACTGTTTCACACCGCATTGACCTCTATAGTCTACTATAATAGACTTCCTGCTAACGTACACCATCATTTAAGACCTTACCCTCATGTCTCAGAATGTTACCTTCCTTTGCTCCCTTGGCAACATGAGAATTTATCAAATCGAATTCAATTTGTATTTTTTTTATGTTTCCACCTTTATATAACCTTCCACTTGGGAACTACATTGCATTCCTGTTTTTACTTTTGTTCATTTCCATATTTCTGTTCTTAGAACATAGGTTAAAATTAAATTGGATGTACTGTTTATTTATTAAAGCATTTAAGCATAAGAGAATTTTTGCTTTGCCTTAAATGATTTAAAAATCATTTCACATTTATGTGAATTTCATTTTTTTACTTGCTCTAACAATTATTTTTGTATCTAAATACTTCCAGTCCCAAGCTTCTATAGATTGGTGTGTTTGAGCTGGAATGTGTAAGATTTTTAATCCTCCCTATACGTGTAACAGTTGATTGAAACTTGCAATCACTTATGAAAAAGAAAAAAAAGTGGGATAGATAAAAAATTATATTCTTACAATAGCAGTAATTCAAAATTTTCCTTTTAATCTCTTTAAAAGATTATAGAACATTAACTATTAAACCATCAATTACAGTCAGGGTTAAAATCTGCATCAATTATTTCTTAAGAAAAAGGTTGGTGATGCACATATTCAACAGATCTATATATAAAAATCTTCCATAAAGTATTAAGTGCAACCACACTTTTAAATTTTCCTTAGCGTTATAAACTGTAAATTCAAGCATACCTAAGTGGTTTTAAGGTTTAAATTGGTCATTCAATTTAAAATGCCATATCTGAAGTTGAGGTTTTGTTTCTGCTCCATGACCATTCTTTTGTCTCTGTCAATAGAATTTATCACAGTGGATCACAAAGCATAATCTTCTCAATTATTGTCTCTATCTCTGAGGCTAAGGACAGGGTGTTTCATGTTCCATTTATCCTCTTGTCGAACATTTGTTTCAGGTTGTTTATATTCATGCTTCATGTATTGTTAATTCTTTCCCATATTTCTTTTTGACACTGAAGCTGTGGACATTAATTCTGTCTTGCCAATGCTCTGTTTTCACTTTTTTAAACGTATTTACCTCCTTCAGATGTTTGGCTTTTATTTCATTTATCTTCTTTTTTTTTTTTTTTAATCTTCCACTAGGAAATTATTCCTGTTCAGTCTGATTCAGAGAAAAAAATTCCTCATGAAATTTACATTTTATGATTTAAAATTATGTACCAGACAACAGTTTCTACCTCTCAGTTATTTTTTCCTTCAAGATATAACATGCTTCCCGAGATTTATGCAAACACTTTATATCAAAATTTACAGATACTGAAAAGTGCTTCAGAAATATTATCAATAATTTATCTTGAAATAATGAAAAGACCAACAATAATTAAAAATAAATAAAAATTTTGCTTATTTTACTGGCACCAATCCACTGAAAATATGTAAAGTTTAGCAGTTTAATATTTGTGATCTTTTTGTTCCCCCAAAATATTTTTATAAGCATTGTTTTTCAGTTATTGAAAATTTAAAATATTACATACATAGAAAAGTGTGCAACTCATAATTGTACAACTTGATGAATTTCCTTAAAGTGAATTTATCTGTTTACCAATCATCTAAATCAAGAAAGAAATTCTTTTAAGAACCCCAAAAGCTCCCTCATGCCCCTTTCCTATTGCAAGCTTTCTCACCCATGGGTAACCAGTGTTCTGATTTCTTTTCTATATGGGTTCATTTTTGCAGGTCCTTAAACTTTGTCCAAACTGAATTATGTGTTTGATTTCTTAAATTCAGTGTTATGCATCTGAGAGGATTTAAGTGTTGCTAGTAATTACCACATTTCATTATTTAGTTGTTTGGCTTATATGGCAGATGTTCATGTGTAATATGTAATATCTTGAAAGAACAGAGACAGTTGCACAGTGTGAGTTCATTGACAATCATTAATTTGTGTCTTTCAGGATAATATGACATACTACAGTTTACTTGTGCTTTACTTAATAGATTTGGGCATTTTGTAACTTAGTGTTAATTAAACTAATTATCAAAAAATATTCAAGTAACTATAAAAGATCTGTGCAAAGGAAACAATTATTTATAATAATGTTGAAGATATAATATTTATTTTTAATAATACTACTTGCTTTAAAGCTTACTTTATGGCTTAAAAGCTATGTCTCTTTTTGTCCTTTTTCTTTCCTCTTTATGTAACATCATTATTTTAAAATATGCATCTTGAAAACAGCACAGATAGTTAGGTTTAACTTTTCTTTACTCAAGTTTGACAATGTCAATCTTTTACATGGAGAATTTATTCAATTTACATTTAATGCAATTAATTATGTATATGGTTGAGTTTATGGCTACTACATTAGTATTTTTTATCAGTATATCAGTTCATATTCTTCTTTCCTCTTCTTTTATTTTTATTGTTTATTAAAGAAAAAGAGGGGTGCATGGGTGGCTTAGTCGGTTAAGGCTCGACTTGGGCTCAGGTCATCATCTCATGATAGGTGAGTTTGAGACCTGCATTAAGCTCTATGCTGATAGCTCAGAGCCTGGAGCTTGCTTTGGCTTCTGTGTCTCCCTCTCTCTCTGCACCTCCCCTGTTCATGCTCTCTCTCTCTCTCAAAAATAAATAAACATTTAAAAGAAATTAAAAAAAAAAAAGAAAAAGACAAGAGGCAGTCTAGAAAGTGTAGCAAAGTATCAGTCTTATCAATAGTGAGAGAAACAAGAACCAAGATGAAATGCAGTCAGGCTCCTTATTGTATTAGTCAGCATTTGCTGTGGCAACACACAATCCTAAATTGATTATGGCTAACAGTAACAAACATTTACTTGCTTGTGTTTAGGAGGGCTTGTGTGGGTCAGCTGTAGCTCTTCCAGCCTTTGTATATATCATCTCATTCCAAGCCTTAAATGAAAGAACAGCTCAACCATTCAAATATACTTAAAATGTTTTCTGAGATTGAGAGTACAACATGTCTGACTGTTCAGATTCCATTAATGCAAATAGATTATATGGACAAACTCAAATTTAATGGATCTGGAAAACATACTCTGTCTAGAGAAAGGGCATTGAAGGAGAATATAGTTGTGAACAAATAATATCCTTTACCAAAATCTGGATTAAGAAAACAGTACAGGGGCGCCTGGGTGGCTCAGTCGGTTGAGCGTCCAACTTCAGCTCAGGTCATGATCTCACAGCTTGTGAGTTCAAGCCCCATGTCAGCTGTGCTGACAGCTCAGAGCCTGGAGCCTACTTTGGATTCTGTGTCTCCATCTCTCTGCCCCTAACCCACTCGCATTCTGTCTCTGTCTCTGTCTCTCTCAAAAACAAATAAACATTAAAAAAAAATGAAAAACAAACAAAAAAGAAAACAGTAGAAAGTCATATTTTCTGGTAAATATGGAATGCACAGTCTGAAGAGCTATCCTTATTTTAAGAGCAATGTTTTAAATACTATATAAATTCTTGATTTATATAAACAAGCTTTTAAATACATTGGTAAATTTACCAAAAGTTAAGAACAAAATCCAAGACCCAAAGGCATTCCTGATAAAGAGTCAGCTGAAAACCAAACAATAAGCTGATACTGAAGTGCCAATGAATTTGGCTCCTGCTCTCTCTGCCCCTCCCCCACTCGTGCTCGCGCGCGCTCTCTCTCTCAAAAATAAATAAACAAAAAATAAAACATTTTAAAGTGCCAATGAATTTGTGGCATTTTCCAAATTTGGGGACCTGGAAGCTTGGGCTTTAATGACCACATGGGTTATAAAAGACAAATACTTGGGTACAAACAATCAAGAAAGAAAATTAAAATCCCTCCCCCTGATAAAAACAGGACACTCAAAGTGCTACACACAGAGAAAACATGATGGCTAGAATATTTTCTAGCCACTGGCAGAGGAAAGAAAAAAGAAGAAACTTTTCTTTTAGTTTGGGCTCTGAGTTTGAAAAATAAAATAATGTTCTGAGAATTTAAAATCAATTCCCTAGCCATGAGCAAAGTATCCATAGCATATAAAACTGGTATTACCAACATTATTTGGACATTCACATAAATTGGTCCTGTTAGAATAGGTGACCTAATATATTTCCACAGGATATGAAGTAGAAAGGGGATACTTTCAGTCATAACTTACAGTATTCTCATTAACAGAACTCAAAACAAATACTTTTAAAGATTACACCACTGACAAGAAATCAAACCACCATGAGAGTCACCAAAATCATGAAAAACCCCAACTTGACATCTAAGAACTTCAAGCAGAATTATGGGAAAGATAAGTTAATTTGAAATGACATAACTAAAAACAATAACAACAGCAACAAAAAAAGTAAAATCTGAGTAATGAAAAAACACCAAAAATAAGAGAACTTTGAAATTAAATATTCTCGTAGTTAAAAATAAATTTAAAACCTAATTGATTCTGGGTTTTAGTTAATAAATAGTTCAGTAAATATTTTCATACAAAGATATATGTTAATTATGCATGTATATGTATTTTTATATATGTATTAACATGTTTTTATTTCTCTTGGTTAAGTACTTAGGAATGGCATTTCTTGGGTCATGTAGTAGGTTTACACTTAATTATATAATAAATTGTGAAATATAATAAGAAACTTTTCTCCAAAATGGTTATACAATTTTTTCTTCTCACCATTGGTATATAAAAGTTCTAGGCACTCTGCATCTGCATCATCTTTTAGCATTATTAGTCTTTTTTAATGTTGACCATTCTAATGAGTGAGTCATGATGCATCTTTTCATGTGTTACTATTTACCATCCGGTAAATAAAGAAACTTTGGCATATCAGCAATTAAAAAAAAAAGTTTGAAATATACAGCAACATGGCTAAATCTCACAAACAATATAGTAAATAAAACAAACACAGAAGAGTGAGTGAGGTCTGATTCATTCTGGAAACTTCAAACTGAAATATCAGTGGTTTGCTGAGTTCAACAGTGGAGGACGGGATAGTCTGGAAAGGAACTTGAGGAAAAATTTGGATGATAAATATGCTCTATATGTTGATTGATAAATATTCTACATATTGCTTATTCTGGTGATTTAGTAGTTTTCAAAACTCAACAATTTGTATAGTTTAGGTAATATTTTTGTACCTAAATAATGTGTCAATAAAGATTATTTAAATATTTGAAAAATCATTGTGATTATGAATAGTTGAAAGCAGATTAGTGAACTAGAAGATAGATTTTTAGAAAATACTCAAATGCAACATAAAAATAAAGCAATAAAACATATGAAAGAGAAATAAACACAGAGGAGAAATACTTATTTGATGAAATCATTGATGATGACTTTTTTAAAGAATTTTTTTCGGGGCGCCTGGGTGGCGCAGTCGGTTAAGCGTCCGACTTCAGCCAGGTCACGATCTCACGGTCCATGGGTTCAAGCCCGGCGTCAGGCTCTGGGCTGATGGCTCAGAGCCTGGAGCCTGTTTCTGATTCTGTGTCTCCCTCTCTCTCTGCCCCTCCCCTGTTCATGCTCTGTCTCGCTCTGTCCCAAAAATAAATTAAAAAAATTGAAAAAAAAATTAAAAAAAAAAAGAATTTTTTTCTTAGAATCAGATAACAAAACATATCAAAGGAAGGGTAAATAAAGATGATTCAACTTATAGATAATATTAAACACATACTAATATATCTACATAATTCAAACTATAATAAACCATAAATGAAGCAAAAGATAGTCAAGGACTATTCCACTGATAGTCGACATCTCAACAAATTATTTTGAAAAGGTATATATAAACATGTAGTTAAATCCGAGATTATATTGACTGAATATAATATATAATTTATTTTATTAAAAATGTTTAATTTTTCTAGTTAAAAATAACAGGCAAATTTGTAAGGGTGGTCTTATGTGCTCATTTGTGTCCCACTCAAAATTCCTATTGTGAAGTCTTATCCTCCAATACTTATGAATGAGATTATAATAGGGGACCGTCTTTACAGAGGCAGTTAAGTTAAAATGAGCTCATTGGGATGCACCCTAGAACAGTATGACTGATATCCTTATAAGAAGAGGAAATCTGGACGTAAATACATACATACGAATACATATACAAGGAAGATGATATGAAGATGGAGAGTTAAGACAGCCATCTACAGGACAAGGAGAAAGGCCTGGCACAGATTCTTCCCTACCCTCAGAAGGAACCAACCTTGCCAATACCTTGACCTTAGACTTTCATTTCCAGAAACGTGAGAAAAAATTTTTTGTTTCAGCCACCCAGTCTGTGATACCTACTTCTAACAGCTGTAGCAAACTAATACAGATGGTAATTGGAATTAAAGTATTTTATGGCACTTGTACTATTAATAAGAGATAGATAAATGTGATTTATGTTATCTTTCTTACATCAAACATTTATTTTTAACTTTTAGGGGTGAGTACTAAAATAATAAAAATATTTTTATTATAAAATATTAAATATACTTTTATATTTAAAATACAAAAATATATAATATTATAACATATATATTTAGGAATAATAAATGTAGATAAGTCATGAAATTTAAAAAAAGATGCTATAAATAATGACAGCTAAAACAGTAGTCATAATAAATATGTGTGAAATAATTTTCTACATTCATGTGAAAATTCTCAATATATATAAACCAAAAACTGGTAAAAGGACAAGTAGCTATTGAAAGCTATCATTATTTTAGAAGATGTTATTGAACCTTGTTCAAGATGTAATAGCTCAAACAAACAAAATCAATATATACATAAAAGTTTGAACATATAATTAAAAAATTCAATTTAATAATTAGAGAATGGCTGTTTGTCTATTAACCAGACTATAAGGTAACTTTCAATCATTTTAAAAATTTAAATATAGGGGAACCCTTTTGACTATAATAAAATGCAGTTATAAAACTATGAAAAAGAATTCAGATTTTAATGATGTTATTTAGGCTTTTTCCTATTCTCCCTAGAAATCATGCAAAATAAGAAAGAATAAAAAGACACATTCCTCATTTAATATACATGGAGTTGGCTTAAAGCACAGACAAGGTGCAAGACTAATCAAAGAACAGATAATATTCATTGAAGGAAATGGAGAATAAATGCCATGGATGCAGCTGTTAGAAAACACTGGATAAATAAACTTAGAAAAAGGCAAGCTACATGTGGTGTGATATAATTTCCAAAATATTTGGTCAGAGGGTATAAAATCATTCTGCAGCATCTTTTGTAGAACCAATAGGTGCCAAAAACCGGACCAGGCTAAGCTCCTGCAACTGAAAAGTGTGGTCTGAGAAGCAAAGTATCAGCATCACATGGAGATGGTTAGAAATTCAAAATCACAAGCTCTGAGCCATACTTAGCCCAACTCTACATTGCAGCAAAATTATTAAATGATGTGCATTCACATTAAACTTGAGGGGGACTGGGATAGGCCAAATGAGAATATTCAGAGACAAGCCATATTTTCAAAAGGCAGTCAGTCTCCGAGGCACTGCATTTGGGGGCAGAAGAGCAGGGAGAGAGAGAGCGCGCAAAGACTTTCCACTGTGTGAAATGCTCAGCTCGTGTGTCAGTTGTTTAGGGAGAAATAAAATATAAACATTCTTAGAAACAAAACTGTAACACAAAAGGAAAATACCAGCCTTTTGAAAATCAGATTTTTATTTCACCCCTACTCAAGAAGGTTGTGAATGTATAATCTGAATAAGTTTTTCCTGCTTCAAGGATAATTATTTTAAAAAAAGAAAAACTAATACCATCAATACAGAGATATTAAAGTGCAAAACATGCAAAACAAATTAACAGCTGAACAGCACTCAAGATAAATGGATGAAAACAGAGACGATATTGGAACATGACCAAAACAATCATTGGCATATTTAACACTGTGAAGAGAAAGCACAAACCCCTGTGACAACACATGGGATATAAAAGATGGAAAAAAGTAGGCGACAAAATGTAAGGTAACAGAAATCGGGGAGGGGGGAAGGAATTAAAAATGACAAAAACTGAAAAAGAATATAGAACATTGAAGATACTAATGACAAGAGTACAGAAATGAAAATAAAAATTCACAATGAAAAGCAAAGATCATATCTGCATTTCAAATGCATGAAGAAGAAAATCATAATAGAACAAGATAATTCTCCTGAAAGAATGGGAAATGTAGAAGTAAACAATGTTTACAACATATCACGGTAAAGCTTTACCCAGTATTTCAACAAGAGAATGTCCTTAGGGGTGCCTGGATACCTCAGTCGGTTAAGCCTCTGACTCTTGATTTCAGGTCAGGTCTCATGGTTCACGAGCTGGAGCCCTACATCAGGCTCTGTGCTGACAGCCTGTTTGGGATTCTCTCTCTCTCTACCTCTCTCTGCTCATTTCCTACTAGTGCATGCTCTCACCTCTCTCTCTCTCTATTTCTCTCTCAAAATAAATAAACTTTTTAAAAAGTTTAAAAATAAGATAATATTCTTAAACTTTAAATGATATTAATAATTTTAAGATATATTCAGGTTAAAACCTATTTATAAGCATGTGGAAGGACAACCAGGATTATCTGCTTTGATTCCCCATAATGAATTCTGCCAGGTCTACCTCTCAATGGGTTACCTGGGTGCAGAGCCTGCCCCTCCCACCCAACTGCCTGCCCCTCCACTGCTACAAGAGGATACACAAACAGTTCCAGTTCCTATAGAAAGTATGGCTTACTCCTCACTCCAGCAGGAAGAGTTACCCACAGTATCATATTGCCCCAGGTTTTCTAAGTGGAGGGCGAGTCCAATTCCCATAAATCCCCATAAGCTTAAATTGCTTTTATGCTAATGCAACTGGACTGCCCCTCTCTTGCAAGACTATGCCCACAATCTCAGCATACAAAAAGTGGGGAAGGTAGTATAATGAAAGTGAACCAAAAACTCTACATAGCATTGAAAATATATGAGCCAAAGCAATATTCAAAGGTATATCTCTCATAACATTAACTAATAAGAGTAAATGAAAGTATGGTATCATTTTTATTGTGTTTAAAATATGCGAGACAGTATTATATATCATTAAATTAGAAAGACATACATGGTGTATTAGTTTGCTACAACTTCCATTAAATGTACCACAGACTGGGTGACTTAATCAGAAAAAAATTATTTATTTATTTATTTATTTATTTTTATTTATATTTATTTATTTTTGCAATTCTGGCGGCTATAAATCTAAGATCAAGGTGGTGTTGGCAAGGTTGATTCTTTCTGAGTGCCCTGAAGGAAGTATCTGTTCCAAGATTCTCCTTGGCTTTTAAATAGCCATATTCTCCCTACATCTTCACACCATCTTCTTTCTCTGTGTCCAAATTTCCCCTTTTTATACAGACATTATTCTTACTGTATAAGGCCCTACCCTAATGGCCTTGTTTTACTTGACTACTCCCCCCCTCTCCCCCTCCCCCCCCCCCCCCCCCCCCCCCCCCCCCCCGCCAAAAGACCCAGTCTTCAAATAAGGTCCCATTTGGAGCTATTGGAGGTTACAACTTCAACATAGGAATTTTGACGGGAACATATTTCAACACTAGGGTTGCTAAATGTCTCTTGGCATATGTATCATCTATCATGATTATCCCAGCGAAAGTGTAAAGGTGGAACATGGATAGTTATCCAAACCTCGATGTCCCTTTGAACATCTCCACATTGATTTCTACAACCACCCACCTGCTATGAGTTTTGAAAATCTCTTTCCCTTCCTTCCTTCCTTCCTTCCTTCCTTCCTTCCTTCCTTCCTTCCTTCCTTCCTTCCTTCCTTCTTTTTTCTTTCTTTCTTTCTTTCTTTCTTTCTTTCTTTCTTTCTTTCTTTCTACTTTCAGGATAAAGAAGCTCTTGTTTTCTGGAGAGCTCTGGGTCTGAAGCAAAACTTGGCATGATTTTTTTTGTCCTAGGCTGAGTAGTTTTAACCTCAATCTCCAATGATACAGACATTCATTTTACTGGGATTTTTAATAGGGAAATTTGAAAAGTCTTACCACTTACTAAGACACTTAATTGTTTCAATCATCCTTAATACTTAGGAAAAGAAGAGAGAGCCAGTGACATTTTAAACTATGTTAGCACAGTTAGCTGATGCTCTTGGGCTTCCTTGGCTAAGAGTGCTGTCTCTGGCCTTCATTTCCATGAGGTCCACACTCTCCAGAGTTCATGACTTTCACTATCAAGTTTGATACAAGTTGCCCTATGAGATTGGCTACTTGACTCCAGATTTTGGACTCTTAACTTTTCTCAGAAATACATCACAAATCATACATAGGACTCATGCAGCATGTCCAGTCTTATCGTCAACAAGGACAAACTTCCTTTCTTCACATTCTTGTAATAGGCTCTAAATGACCTGAGACTAAAGAATTTGTCTTCTGGAAAATATACCAGAAGAGGAAAATGTCTTAGAATCATGTTGGAAAAGACCCTATTAAATACTTTTGAACACTAAATCAGACTTAATCATCAGAGTATTGATCCATGGCTAAATGTGTCCTAGCTGAAAAGATATAAGACATGGACTGCCATTATATCAGGAAATGTAAAACTAGGAGTCTTAATAACACTTCAGATATAAATGGCTTTAAATGGTATATCAGTCATAGTTTGGTCAGTAGAAAGAAACCACACATTAATTTGAACAGCAAAAGGTCAATATAAAGAATTATTAACTATAACAGTGGATTTGAGTAATGTGGGAATGGCTGATAAAATAAAAGTAACTATAAAGAATATAGAACAAAGCTCAGATCCAGAAATTGTTAGAGAGGCCAGGGGGGTGGTTCAGTGAGGAGCAAAGAAGTCCTGATGCTTGCTGGCAGAACTTACTGGGAATATGTTCTCTGGAACTTGTTCTCAGGATCCTAGAGTAAGCTAGTGGTACTCTGCTACCTTGGGAGGGGATATCCTACAGGAAGCTGTTGTTTTCTGGGTACTGCTAAGCACCATATACTGAAGGTGTTGGATGCTGTAGAAGCCACCCATGCTGCAGGAGTTAGATGGTAGGGAAGCTGTGTGTGCTGCAGGAGTCACCCATGTGAGTGCGTTGAAAAATGTAAGGGAAACACTTCTTTCTGCTATGTCTCTAGTAATCTCTACTGACAAAGCTTAACATTATGCCAACTGGCAAAGGAAAAATGTTACAAAGACCCAGATCCCACTTCACACAGCAGAAAATGAAATGTGAATTTGGAGTTGAGAGACAATAGATAGATAACTGGCACAGAATTTTGGATCAGGAAAATAATTACATGACATGAGCAGATCCCACATAAGACCTACCAAACAAAATCTAGATGATTGTAAGCAATTTCATGCTTTAATTGGCATGTTGTTTTCTCTTTGTTTTTTTATTTCCTCTTTGCTTTCATCAATTTTTTAAATCTCAACCATAATATTTATAATGTCTCTGTTCTTAAAATTACCCTCTGTGTGTTTAATTAGTCCTTGGTCCGAGTCCATCCATTGGCTTCAACATATTTTTTTAATTATTTGTCTAAATGTTAATTCAAACATTATTAGTTTGCATGCCTTTTTTTTTCATGGATGCCAACAATTCCCTTTAGAACCAATAAATTGTAAAAATAAATAAATTAAATAAACAAATAAGTAAAAATGGTTTCATGAGTAATTGAACTCAACTAGTAATTGATTTTTACATGTAATATAGAAAGAAAATGTCAAATAAAAGCCATCCAAAAAAAAACTGTTTGCATGTCATTTCTTTGAAAGGAACAACAATGAAACAATTTCCAGGGGTCATTTGCCTTTGTCATCAAACTCTCTTACAGATAAGTCTCAGAGAGGAAACCAAAAAAGGTGATATATACTTACTAACGATAATCTTACATAGAAGTTACTATGTACATGAGTACTTTGGAAAATCAATAGTGTTAAGACTTTCATCAAAGTGTGAGAAGTCTTTGATAATGGTATTTTTTAAATAAAATTTGTTTTTAAAAATTTCTTGTTATGTTATGGGAAGTTTTATCTGTTTTTAATGTTATATAGATTTACTAAATAGTGTTACTATATCTCTTTTTAGGAAATTTTTCTGGGGGTTCCTGGGTGGCTCAGTCGGTTAAGTGTCCAACTCTTGGTTTCCACTCAGGTCATGTTCTCATTGTTTTATCATTTGAGCCCGTGTCAGGCTCTGTACTCTTGACAGTGCAGAGCCTGCTTGGGAATCTGTCTCTCCCTCTCTGTCTGTATGGTGTCTCTGTCTCTCAAAATAAATAAATAAACTTAAAAAAAGGAAATATATTTGAAGATTTTTGTTTGAATACACAAAGCTACATGCTACATATATAGGTGCATATATATATGCACCTATGTATTTTATGTCATAAAACAGGCTTCACCATTCTGTGGGCTTATGACTCTTAAATACCTTTCATCTTCCTTTGATTAGTTTCCTTTCATTGAATTGCATGTGCTTTTTGTATCTGTGTAACCCACTCTCATTTTGCATGGCTGTTTCTGTGTCTGACACTAACACTAAAATTTATAGACCACAGATTCTGGGAATACTTCTCTACATTATCAGCATGACAGATGCCTTGTGAAATGAGTAGGTTGTTCTCTTTTTAGCAACCAATTAATGTGTACACTTTACAACAATGTTGTTTCAGTGATGATGGAAATACTCTAAAGTTTCACTGTCAATATGGTAGCCTCTAGCCACAAGTGATGACTGAGCATTTGAAATGTGACTAGTGTGCCTGGAGAATTGACTTTTATATTTTATTTATTTAATTAATTTAAATGTAAACTAGTACAAATGGCTACTGGTGAAGCAATGACAATATGACAATACATTACTGGAGGGTGGGACGACAGGAATCAGTAACTGAATGGAAAGAGTCCATTTTTTCTTTAACAAAAATTCAAGATAAATATTCTGGGGCTTTGTTTGGCATACCCAGACATTCATGATCTGTGTCATCCTCTAGGGAGAATATTTGGATAATGGTACTAAGTGATGCTTCTTATTTGGGAAACAACATGCTTCTGCACACTGATATGTGAATGAAAATCGAGTCTAATATCTAGGACTTCCCAGTCCCAGATGTCACTATTTTGTATGAGTAGCCTATCAGCAAGCCAGAAGACTCTATGAAACTCTATATAATTGCCTCCAAAGGAAGATCTTTGCATGAATTTCATTTATACTACTTAAACTTTCATTGTAACACTCATCAGATTTGTCAGTTTACTGCTCTCAATGAGAGAAGATTGTGATTCATTCCCTAGGCTTTCCAGAGTCAGAAAAATAATTGAAAACACTACTGTTGTCTTATTATTTCTTCTTTGTAAATATGAATCTTATTAAATATAAAAGTTGAATTTGTGTTACACTTGAGAAATACCATCTATTTAAGTTTTTTGTGTTGACATTAGACATCAATTAAGGTTAAAAAACCATAAGTAGTAGATAACTGATATATCTTCTTTAAACTACAGACACACACACACACACACACACACACACACACATAAAGATGTCTTAGGTGCTTCTAAATATTTTTCTGTAACCAAACTAGAGAGAATTCCATACATTTAGTGACTACTACAGGTTTTATTATGTTTATTTGATTAAGTCAAGTTCAAAGATTTAAGTTATTCTCCTCTACTGATGTTAATTTATTGCCCACTCCTATTTTACTTATAAAACTCTTATTTTGTTTACATATTTATCTGTTTATTCACTTTATTTGTCGTTTCCTTTTCCCATTCCCTTACACGACCATCCATTCTAATGGCTTTGGTGTGTATCATTTTACTGATACATGCCCACCTTAAATATTTAGCTTTTTATATTTAATTTGTTTATGTGCATATATTTTTATTTAAAAACTATATTCTGCTATAGATGTATTTTTTTTCTTTATCTCACAGCACTTTTAAGATTTAAACACCAATCTTTACAGGCACCTTATATTTTGCTCTTAACAAGTACAAATTTCATGGGGTGAATGAACCCATTTTCCTTATCAATTGCCTGAGTCATGGAAACCAGTTTCCTCAACTCCCTGTTACCACAGTGAACATTCTTTTCATGGACCTTTGGGAGATATTTTTCTCAGAGGTAGATCATAAGGTTACATGGATGCAAATGTGTATACGTCTTGTGGCATACATAAAAATTCCTGTGTTGTCAGAGCCCACTTGTTGGCCTTCCCCACCTTTATAAATATTGCCAGTCTGAGGTTTTAGTCAATTAAGTTAGGATTTGAGCAGCATTTAGATTTTGTTGTTGCTGTTACAACCCTCGGAGCACCACAGGCTTTAAATATTTCTAGAGTTCCCTTGTAATGTGTGCAGGGGCTGGTTTGTCAGTGAATTGTTCTTAATGTTTGCTCTGCCCTCAGTTTTAGGTCTTCCCTTTGTAATTCCTCCTCAGGGAACATCTCTTTCCTCTCTAACTTCCCTAACAATGAACTGCTGTTAATTGTTACTTGCTGTTTGTTAGCCTGGAGTAGGTATGGGGTGAATGGAGAGGATGCATTCTCTGTTGTGTTTCAGCTTTCTGCAGGAAACGTGGCCCTGGGTACCTGGGGTGGGGCTTTCTGAGTGACTCTACTCACCACTGCTCCTGTCTCTTAAGACCTCTCATTTTCTGGGCCCAGGACCTTTACACGTTCCATTGGGTCTTCACTTATGCCATCAAGCAACAGATTTGCTGCCCTTCTGCAAGTAGCTTGAAGCTTTTGTTCCATAGGAAACATAGGAGAGAGTCCAAATGGGGCTTCATGCCTTTCCTTGTACAGCTACTATTTACTTCCCCAGGAGGACACCATGACACAGACTTTCTCAGGACTCCCGTTCACCTCCCGATCTTTCTTGTGAAAACCAAGAGAAGTTTGTGGTGAAGAGACTAAAAACACGTACAAATTCAGTCTGTGTCTGTAGCTTACAGGACTTGCTTAATGTTAGTCTAGTCCACACGTGGCTTGTAGAAATTCATTATAAATTTTAGTTGAATTCTCTTCTTGACTTCCAGGCTGTATGGATGTCAATATCGGCCCCAGGTAATATTCACCATCTCACCATCACCTATCTTTCTTTAAAATTCAGGTTAGTTAGTTGTCTTGTGATCTCAGTTTTCTGTTGGGTTTAAGAAGAGTTGTGTTTTTTGTCTGGCTTTTTACATTATAAATGTGAGGATATCACTATTTTCAAGCTTCCTGCAAATGAAGCAGGAGCTAAAAGCTTATCAGGGTTCATGTTAATTTTTCTACATTGGGTGAGCATTTTTTTAAGCACTGCAGAACACATTCTGTCTCTTCTTCATTTATAGATGTTCCAACTCTATCATAATTCTAGTTTTCATATATACATGGTCTATCTCTGAGGTCTCTATTCTATTACTGTGGCATACACCATGTGTTCTTAAATAATCCCAAAATAATTTTATTACTATAATGTCATAGAGCATCTTTAGTAAGGCAAATACTATTCTTTGGTTTTCCAAGTCAGCTTATCAAATAGGGAACTT